>NC_140017.1:15007812-15161201 GCF_964263955.1 Coregonus lavaretus
TCTGCTTGTTTCTCCCAGTGATTACCGTACTCTGATCCTGTGCCCGTGCCCTCGACTACGACTACGCCCGCTCCCTTGGTACCTCTGCCTGTCTCTGCCTTGCCCGGTTTTGACCACAGCTCGCCCGACCACGATTAAGCTATTCCCTTGTCTGTACTTTAATAAAACATCGCAATTCTGCGAATGGATCTTACCACTCTGTCCGAGTATTCATTACAATATCCTGTAATACAGTACTGTTTTTACTGTAAACAAAACCCACCAGAGCACTGCACACTCAGCAGTGATTTCAGTTACAGTATACTGTAATGTAAACTACTGTTATAGAATAACTGTTATGTTGCCCTGTGGATTTACAATATTTTAGAGTGTCATGGAGCTTGAAACCAGGCCAACACCCACATACTCGTCTTTGTGGATGAGGCTGGTTTTAACATGGCCAAAACACGCCGACGTGGAAGGAATGTTATTGGGAAAAGAGCAACAGTGAATGTCCCGGTCCAGAGGGGTGCCAACATCACAATGTGTGCCGCAATATCCTCTGAAGGATTGCTGTTACATAAACCACTAATTGGGCCATACAACACAGAGCGCCTCATTTCATTCATGGATGACCTCTATGGAAGGCTTTTGCCAGGTGAAGAAAGAGGGCAAGTCAGAAGAAATATGGAAACCTGGGTGATTGTATGGGACAATATGGCATTTCAACACTCCCATGCAGTCACAGAGTGGTTTGCAGCCCTTCCCGGGATGGTGTCACTTTTCCTCCCCCCTTACTCTCCCTTCCTCAACCCCATAGAATAATTATTTTCCTCATGGAGGTGGAAAGTTTATGACCACCATCCACATGATCAAATGTCACTCTTGGATGCAATGAATGCAGGATGCCTGTATATCTCTGCAGAAGATTGCCAGGGATGGATCAGGCATAGAAAGAGATTATTTCCCAGGTGTATTGCGCAAGACGCCATACGGTGTGATGTGGATGAGAATTTGTGGCCCAATGCAGCAGACAGGGTTGACTGGCATTGTTATATGGCATTGTCATTTGGACAATATGCTATGCATAGTCATAGTGTGTATACACTTTTTGATGGTTTAACAGTACTGGAATTATTTATTAATGTGTATTTTGGAATTACTCTGCAAAAAGCAAAATACAGTAATTTGCAAAAATACAGTAAATTGTATTGAAGCATATTGCAGCCTTTCTGCTTTATTTCTTTACATATCTTGCAGGACATTCTATAGAGTACAGGTTTGCCACTATTCTTTTGTAAAAATGACTGTTGGTTCATCAAAAAAAAAAAGATATTAAAGACAAATTGACACATTTTCAAGTGGTAGCCGTTTTTAGAGTTTTGTAGGTCGTGATACTATGAATGACAAAGTGTGCATGTCGTGAAAGACTGTTAGCTTTCATTTGGTAGAAAGATTTGCTTTTGAGACATGTAGGATGTGCATTGCCAAGTTGCATGTTGTTTTGATAACTGTATTTAGAGTTTTGCACATGTATCCGCAGTATTGAACAATGCTTGTTAGCAATCGAAAAAAACTGTAAGCTGTTGTCCTGACGCACAACCAGTGTGTGAGCGTGTGTGTGCATTCATGTGTGTAAGCATGTGTGTGTTCGATTTGATATAGTGAATGTGTGTATATGAATAGACGTGTGTGTGTGTGTGTGTGTGTGTGTGTGTGTGTGTGTGTGTGTGTGTGTGTGTGTGTGTGTGAGCGAGCGGTGGAGGAAATAGGCTACATTCTCTGGGGAGAGTCGATACGGCCAAGATTCTGCCCTTACCTGAAGCAAGACGTAGCTGTGGGCTAGGTGCCAAATGGCCTGCTGTCAAGTCAACCAGGTCCTATTGATGATAAACCTTGGCATCCAGACACAAGACAGGCGTGAGGAAGCCAGGGAGATGCTCTATAGAGAGAGTTAAAAGGATGAGGCCAGGTAAAGCTGCAGCAGAAGCCAGATGACAGGGAAAGAGGGAGCCCTTTAAGAGGATTACACAGCAGTTATCACATGGGGAACGTTTAAATCCTTTGACTCTTCACAGCTTCTTTTGTATAGGTCGCTTTTTCAGCCATCACCTAATGAAAAGGACTTGAATACTTTCTAATAACATGACCTAGCCCATCCAGTGGATAAAACAGATGGAACACATCCACTTCTCTAGTGTCTGTTATATTAGTATATATCGGCCGTGTTCATGGTTATCAATAAGAGTCTATCATAGATCAACCGTCTGCAACATTCTATACAACAGGTTGGGAGAGATGTTCTCTCTCCTGGGTGTAGAGTGATTTTTATCTGTCTTCCATCCACAGATGACAGCAGACAGTTCCAGTCGGCTTTGGTAGCATTGTTATTGCTGGTGTTTCTTCTCAGCTTGCTGGGTAGTCAAACTGCCTTTCTTCAAACTGCCTTGCACACCTCTCCTTTTTCTTCCCATCTGTTGTTGCCATGGTAACTGGTGGAGGAAGTTGGGTGCAAGGGGAGAGGAGGGGAGGGGGTTTGTGGGTAAAGGCACCAGGGAGCCCCCCTTCCTCCTCTCTTACCCCCTTTCCTCAATCAACATATTATCTCCAAGGGTTACAGAAAGAAACACTGTAGAATCGGTAAGTCACACTTAAGGAAGACCGACATTAATGAACGTACAGTATAACAGGGGCTGTTCTTCCTCCATAACAACAACGGTACAGCAGCATCACTTCAAATGGCATGTCTGTGGGGTTTTTTTAGCAAGCAAACAATGCAAGCGGCTCAGTTGTTTGTGTGCCGACAGTTGTGACAACGCTTCCCTCCGAGAAAGAACGTATCATTTCACATGTTGGTGCACACTGTTAGTTACTGATCACTGAAGATACAAATAGGGCTTCAAACAAAGGCCAGCAGAACCACTCAGATAGTTTTTGACATTTTTGTAAGATTCTCAAAGGAGATTTCGTTGTAATGTTAAACAGGGTCTGCCGACAATGTTAGCAAAAATGCAAAAAAAAAAAAAAAAAAAGATAAATAATATTTGGAGCTTATTCTGTTGCAGTGCCAGGTAGAGATATGGAGGGAACGAGGAGGAGGAAGGGAGGGAAAGAGAGGGGGGTTATGGAGGGAGCGAGATGGTAGGAGCAGGAGCACAGGGAAAGGAAAGACAGAAAGAGAGATAGTGAAGGGAGAAGAGGAGAAGAAGTAGGTGGGGACTGTGGGCATAGATAATCTAAAGCTTTTCGATGGAATTAAAAAAACTCCTAGGCCTAATGCAAGAATGCTCCATTGGCCCTGGTGCAGATTAAGGTTGTGGGTTTGCGTGTGGAAGCCATTATATAATTCATTCTCCCTGATGAGATTTTGTTCTCTCATAGCTTTAAAAAACAAACAAATTGGCAGGTTTTTTTATTCAAGGAAAATCTGTAGCTACTGCATTTTTTGGTGACTTTTTATCCCTGTCTGTAACTAATTCGACAGTAAGTTGATGTTTCCCTCTGTACCTAATCATTTTTCACAGACTTTGACTAATACAGTACGCTAGCTGGCACAATGCTCTAGAACTGTTATAGTTAATAATGGGTCCTAAGCTCCTTAATGGAGTCACTACAAGGGCAAAAGCATTTAATTGTTTTAGTCTCTACTGCATTTCCATCCGGCACACCAGTTTACAGGTGGGCGGATTGGGAGCATGTATTTGAGTTTTGTCCTTTTCATTTTTTTTCGGGCAAATTTTTTTACCTCTGCAGTCTCTGTCTAGGATGAGCGCTAGGCCTACATGTGAATAGCGGCTGACTTTGGGTCATATTAAATATGGCCCTTGAAACCACAGCTGTGGCATGTGCAGGCCAGTAAAACCTCTCCGATTTCACCCACAGCAGCCAAACCGCATCCAACTATTTGGCAACTAAGGTGGCAATCCCACTTTCTTCTGTTGTCGTCATCACTTCATAAAAGTTATCACAATATTGTTAATGAGTTCCAGGACTAATGGATTGGTATTGTCAGTCGCAGGTGGGTAAATCTGTGCCCTGCGCGCATGGAGTAATTATGATGATTTATGGTTAATTTGAAGTGTGAATCTTCGAGAGTTGCAGGCGACGCCAAACAAAAGGTTTGCCGTCCTCGAGTGTTAAAATGCCTGCTGTGTTTGTCTGAAAAATGAATGAGACAAGAGCTTTGAGTGAGAGTGTGTGAGTTAAACTGACAGTGAAAGAGAAGGGTGCCTCTGAAGCCCACTCACAGAATGAGTTAAATAAAATCCACCTGTGTGCAATCTAAGTGTCACATGATCTGTCACATGATCTCAGTATATATACACCTGTTCTGAAAGGCCCCAGAGTCTGCAACACCACTAAGCAAGGGGCACCACCAAGCAAGCGGCACCATGAAGACCAAGGAGCTCTCCAAACAGGTCAGGGACAAAGTTGTGGAGAAGTATAGATCAGGGTTGGGTTATAAAAAAATATCCTAAACTTTGAACATCCCACAGAGCACCATTAAATCCATTATAAAAAAATAGCTGAATAGTTATGCACGCTCAAGCTTTCTGTTTTTTTGTCTTATTTCTTGTTTGTTTCACAACAAAAAATATCTTGCATCTTCAAAGTGGTAGGCATGTTGTGTGAATCAAAAGATACAAACCCCCCAAAAATCCATTTTAATTCCAGGTAGTAAGGCAACAAAATAGGAAAAATGCCAAGGGGGTGAATATTTTCGCAAGTCACTGTACACTTGTATACATATGCATGCCCTCTCACAGGCTATAATGTTCTTTTCAGAATGAATATTCTCAACATGTCACATTAAGCACACCACTGAAAAATCACAGTGAATTGCTTCACACCTCCGCTACCACGGTAATTGCTCTTTATCGCTCTTTCCCCTCTCTTTCTGTCACACGCACAGAAATAGCACGTAAAGCGCAAACAAGGTGCACAGTATTGCTAAGGGGAGAGAGGAAAAATGGGAAGACAGATTGTGTGTTACAAAATTCATTAGAGCAAGATCCACTTTAGCAGGGACTGAGATGAGAGTTACCGTGTTAAATGAGCCTGATGCTAAAATTAGACCATGAGCAGAGATACGTGTCATGTCCCTGTTTTAATTTACTGTTGTGCTGGAGATAAAATGACTGGAAGTAGCATGTGAAAAAATATTCCGGTAATAATTGTTCTTTCTCTAATATACAGGGCATTCGGAAAGTATTCAGACACCTTGACTTTTTCCACATTTTGTTACGTTACAGCCTTATTCAAAAATATATTGAATTTTTCCTCATCAATCTGCACACAATATTCCATAATGACAAAGCAAAAACAGGTTTTTTGACATTTTTGCAAATGTATATAAAAAATAAGAAACACCTTATTTACATAAGTATTCACATCCTTTGCAATGAGACTCGAAATTGAGCTCAGGTGCATCCTGTTTCGAATTATCATCCTTGAGATGTTTCTACAACTTGATTGGAGTCCACCTATGGTGAATTCTATTGATTGATTGGACATGATTTGGAAGGCACACACCTGTCTATATAAGGTCCCACAGTTGACAGTGCATGTCAGAGCAAAAACCAAGCCATGAGGTCGAAGGAATTGTCCGTAGAGCTCAGAGAGAGGATTGTGTCGAACCACAATGGGGAAGGGTACCAAAAATGTACTGCAGCATTGAAGGTCCCCAAGAACACAGTGGCCTCCATCATTCTTAAATGAAAGAAGTTTGGAACCACCAAGACTCATCCTAGAGCTGGCCTCCTGGCCAAACTGAGCAATCGGGGAGAAGGGCCTTGGTCAGGGAGGTGACCAAGAACCCGATGGTCACTCTGACAGAGCTCCAGAGATCCTCTGTGGAGATGGGAGAACCTTCCAGAAGAACAACAATCTCTTCAGCACTACACCAGTCAGGCTTTTATGATAGAGTGGCCAGACGGAAGCCACTCCTCAGTAAAAGGCACATGACAGCCTGCTTGGAGTTTGCCAAAAGGCACCTAAAGGACTCTTAGACCATGAGAAACAAGATTCTCTGGTCCTGATGAACCCAAGATTCACCTCGTTGGCCTGAATGCCAAGCATCAGGTCTGGAGGAAACCTGGCACCATCCCTACGGTGAAGCATGGTGGTGGCAGCATCATGCTGTGGGGATGTTTTTCAGCGGCAGGGACTGGGAGACTAGTCAGGATCAAGGGAAAGATGAAGTGAGCAAAGTACAGCGAGATTCTTGATGAAAACCTGCTCCAGAGTGCTCAGGACCTCATACTGGGGCGAAGGTTCACCTTCCAACAGGACAACAACCTTAAGCACACAGCCAAGACAACGCAGGAGTGGCTTCGGGACAAGTCTCTGAATGTCCTTGAGTGGCCCAGCCAGAGCCCGGACTTGAACCCGATTGAACATCTCTGGAGAGACCTGAAAATACAGTGGCTTGTGACAGTATTCACCCCCCTTAGCATTTTTCCTATTTTGTTGCCTTACAATCTGGAATTAAAATGGATTTTGGGGTTTTTGTATCATTTGATTTATACAACATGCCTACCACTTTGAAGATGCAAAATATTTTTTATTGTGAAACAAACAAGAAATAACACAAAAAAACAGAAAACTTGAGAGTGCATAACTATTCACCCCCCCCCCCCCCCCCCAAAGTCAATACTTTGTAGAGCCACCTTTTGAAGCAATTACAGCTGCTAGTCTCTTTGGGTATGTCTCTATAAGCTTGGCACATCTAGCCACTGGGATTTTTGTCCATTCTTCAAGGCAAAACTGCTCCAGCTCCTTCAAGTTGGATGGGTTCCGCTGGTGTACAGTAATCTTTAAGTCATACCACAGATTCTCAATTGGATTGAGGTCTGGGCTTTGACTAGGCCATTCCAAGACATTTAAATGTTTCCCCTTAAACCACTCAAGTGTTGCTTTAGCAGTATGCTTAGGGTCCTGCTGGAAGGTGAACCTCCATCCCAGTCTCAAATCTCTGGAAGACAGAAACAGGTTTCCCTCAAGAATTTCCCTGTATCCATCCATCATTCCTTCAATTCTGACCAGTTTCCCAGTCCCTGCCAATGAAGAACATCCCCAAAGCATGATGCTGCCACCACCATGCTTCACTGTGGGGATGGTGTTCTCGGGGTGATGAGAGGTGTTGGGTTTGCGCCAGACATAGCGTTTTCCTTGATGGCCAAAAAGCTCAATTTTAGTCTCATCTGACCAGAGTACCTTCTTCCATATGTTTGGGGAGTCTCCCACATGCCTTTTAGCGAACACCAAACGTGTTTGCTTATTTTTTTCTTGAAGCAATGGCTTTTTTCTGGCCACTCTTCCGTAAAGCCCAGCTCTGTGGAGTGTATGGCTTAAAGTGGTCCTATGGACAGATACTCCAATCTCCGCTGTGGAGCTTTACAGCTCCTTCAGGGTTATCTTTGGTCTCTTTGTTGCCTCTCTGATTAATGCCCTCCTTGCCTGGTCTGTGAGTTTTGGTGGGCGGCCCTCTCTTGGCAGGTTTGTTGTGGTGCCATATTCTTTAAAAAAAAATGTATAATGGATTTAATGGTGCTCCATGGGATGTTCAAAGTTTCGGATATTATTTTATAACCCAACCCTGATCTGTACTTCTCCACAACTTTGTCCCTGACCTGTTTGGAGAGCTCCTTGGTCTTCATGGTGCCACTTGCTTGGTGGTGCCCCTTGCTTAGTGGTGTTGCAGACTCTGGGGCCTTTCAGAACAGGTGTATATATACTGAGATCATGTGACAGATCATGTGACACTTAGATTGCACACAGGTGGACTTTTTTAAACTAATTATGTGACTTCTGAAGGTAATTGGTTGCACCAGATCTTATTTAGGGGCTTCATAGCAAAGGGGGTGAATACATATGCACGCACCACTTTTCCATTATTAATTTTTTTGAATTTTTTTCATTCCACTTCACGAATTTTGACTATTTTATGTATGTCCATTACATGAAATGCAAATAAAAATCCATTTAAATTACAGGTTGTAATGCAACAAAATAGGAAAAATGCCAAGGGGGATGAATACTTTTGCTAGGCACTGTAGCTGTGCAGCGATGCTCCCCATACAATCTGACAGTTGTATGGGGCTCTGCAGAGAAGAATGGAAGAAACTCCCCAAATACAGGTGTGCCAAGCTTGTAGCGTCATACCCAAGAAGACTCAAGGTTGTAATTGCTGCCAAAGGTGCTTCAATAAAGTACTGATTAAAGGGTCTGAGTACAAACAATTCTAAAAACCTGTTTTTGCTTTGTCATTATGGGGTATTGTTTGTAGATTGATGAGGAGAAAAAAAAAACATTTAATCCATTTTAGAATAAGGCTGTAACGTAATTGTCACGATCGTTAGACGGAGTAGACCAAGGCGCAGCGTTGAAAGCAAACATACTCTTTATTGTGATCTCACGAACAAAAACAACAAACGATACGTGCAGTCCTACGGTACAGACCAAAAGGAACAAACCAACTGGAACAAACCAAACGGAAACAAGATCCCACAAACACTAAGGGAAAAACAGACTGTTTAAATATGGTTCCCAATCAGAGACAACCAGCAACAGCTGACACTCGTTGCCTCTGATTGGGAACCAATCTGGCCAACATAGAAATATAACACATAGAACTATAACACAGAACTAGAACACATAGAATCTACACACCCTGGCTCAACATATAGAGTCCCCAGAGCCAGGGTGTGACAGTAATAAAATATGGAAAAAGTAAATGGGCTGAATACTTTCTGAATGCACTGTAGATGTTGTGCTCAGCAAATGAATGTGCTCTAGATGAATCCCTTTTTTCTACCTTGTCTAAAGGAACGGTGACATCATGTCCTATCACTGCTCATCGTTCCCACAACTCCACATCTCTTATCCAAGTTATCTCTCTCTCTTGCTCCTGCTGCGCCCAAAGCTTCTTCAATCTCTTTAATCCAAAATCTTTTACTGGTCTTCTACTATCCTTTCTCACTTCACCTCCAGTTGTTAATTGTATCTAATATCTCTCTCTCTCTCCCTCTCTCTCTGTGTCTCTCTTTCTCTCTCTCTGACAGGATTCTTCTGACTGTGGTGGTGATCTTTCGGATACTGATCGTGGCCATCGTTGGCGAGACGGTGTACGAGGACGAGCAAACCATGTTCATCTGTAACACCCTGCAGCCGGGCTGCAACCAGGCCTGCTACGACAAGGCCTTCCCCATCTCCCACATCCGCTACTGGGTCTTCCAGATCATTCTGGTGTGTACACCCAGCCTGTGCTTTATCACCTACTCCGTGCACCAGTCGGCCAAGCAGCGTGACAGACGCTACTCCTTCCTCTACCCACTGCTGGAGCGTTCCGATTATGGGCAAAGCAGCACCAGGAAGCTTCGTAACATCAACGGCATCTTGGTGCACCACGGCGACGGTGGCGGGAAGGATGAGCATGACTGCATGGAGGTCAAGGAGATCCCCAACGTGCCGCGGGGGCTCACACATGGCAAGAAGTCCAAGCAGCGCCAGCAGGAGGGCATCTCGCGCTTTTACATTATCCAGGTGGTGTTCCGTAACGCGCTGGAGATAGGCTTTCTGGTGGGACAGTACTTCCTATACGGCTTCAGCGTGCCGGGCATCGTCGAGTGCGACCGCTACCCCTGCGTGAAGGAGGTGGAGTGCTACGTGTCACGGCCCACCGAGAAGACGGTCTTCCTGGTCTTCATGTTCGCCGTGAGTGGCATCTGCGTGCTGCTCAACCTGGCAGAGCTCAACCACCTGGGCTGGAGGAAGATCAAGGCAGCCATCCGGGGCGTGCAGGCACGCCGGAAGTCCATCTGCGAGATCCGCAAGAAGGACATGTCCCACCTGTCGCAGCCCCCCAACATGGGCAGGACCCAGTCCAGCGAGTCCGCCTATGTCTGATGGAGACAGGGCTATACGCTGGGTAAATGCGGGGGCAGGGTAGGGAACGAGTGGGACGACCACTCCATTCCACACTCTCTTTTTAGAGTTTTAATGGAAAGAGGAGGAGGAGGGGGTGATAAAAGCTGGTGTATTTTATTCAACTATGACCAGCGAGGTGCTTTACCATATTGCCTCCTTGTGTGTGTGTGTGTGTGTGTGTGTGTGTGTGTGTGTGTGCGTGCGTGCGTGCGTGCGTGCGTGCGTGCGTGCGTATGTGCTCCTTGGTTTATGTCCCATCCAGAGAGAGAATCCCCATCAGCATGGTTAAGCTTGAGTGGAAATGCTTGGGCCGGCACATTCTCCTACTGATCTACCCCAGGATCATATGGGAACCCTGTAATGGGACACACAGCCTGGAGTGTGTAACGTGCAGGCTCTATGAAACACTCTGTCGGGAGCAGAAGAGAGAAGAGGGAGAGGGGGGAGTTGCTGGTAGACATTGACATCAACAGTATGTGTTATTTTGGCACGAGCGTCTGGTAAACTGTACAACTGAGTAGACTGCTCAGGTTGGAGATGTTTGGGTTTATAGTGACACCGACTGGGCCAGGGCCAAACCAACTCCAGCCGAGAGGGGAGGACAGGGAGGAACAGTCTCAGCATGCATTTCACACCACTCACATTTTAGATGACGCAAGCCAAGCCGAGAAAACAGACATGGGAGAGGAAATATGGCTGCCAGTACCAGTGGAACATGGAAAGCCACAAAGGCTCTAGAACAATGTCCTAAACAGAATGACAGAAAGCCATGACATCGCTCAGACAGAGCCAAGGCCTCTAAAAACAAAGGCTAGTCATTCAATTACAATGGATTACAACCACCGAGAGACACGTTTATGGAGATCGAACCGTTCAGAACTGTCCCCATGTAAGATGGCTGACAAATTGTTCCATTCCAGAGCATTGAGGCTCTATGAAATCAGCCTCTCTAGAGTTGTATCTCTATGTATGAGTCCAGCTATCCACGGTCCTCCTCTCTATCCTCACTGAGCACACTACTGATGTGGTGGTGTAGTCTTACTGAGGTGTGACTGGTGAAGTGGCCAAAGAAGGCTCTTCATTCATTCAGTCTTGTCTGTGATTAACCCTGTGATACTAGTAGGTAATCTCTTGTATAGAATTAGTCCCCTTCTTCAGAGCTCGTTGAATGTCCGTGGGATTGGATGTGGAGGAGCCGTGTTCTTAGAAGACTGCTGAGAGGGCGTGATAATAGAGGTTAAGTCCAAGCTTTCTTTAAATTAGCCTGAGCCCTTCTCTTTAAGAAGGGCTTGGGAAGGTTGGTCTGAAGTGTAGTATAGTAGTGTGCATGTACAGGACTCTCCAGTCCCCACGTGTCTCTCTCCTGCTCTCTGGCTGCTCACCACTGCTCTCCTTGAGGGGTATATAACAGAGTTGGGATGAGGACACTTCCCAAAGTGAACACTTCACAGGGTTATAATAATAATATATCATAATAATATGCCATTTAGTAGACGTTTTTATCCAAAGCGACTTACAGTCATGTGCGCATAAATTTTTAGGTATGGGTGGTCCCGGGGATCGAACCCACTACCCTGGCGTTACAAGCGCCATGCTCTACCAATTGAGCTACAGAGGACCACTGCTCTCTCTAGTCAATATGTGAAAATTATGCAATTTTCTTTCTTAATTTGTTTCCTTTTTTTTCTGGCTTTTGGATTCATTTTATTGTCTGTTGCTCTTTTTTTGTACAGTGATGTAATGAAAATACATTTAGAAAAAGTAGTTTTCCTATGTAAAGAACAAAACATTTTAAATGTGCAAACTGAGGCGGTGTGTTGAAATGTGATGCATTGTATTCCTTCCCTTGCCAAAGTGATATGCAAATTACATGGGGGTTCAAATTTATTCTTTTTTAAGGCATGTACAATGGCTAGAATAAGCATGTTTCTACCTGTTTTTAAAAACGAAATCTTAAAAAATAAGAAGAGGTTTTTTAGTCGTTGTCCAAGCTTTAGAGATAAAACGTGTATTAAGTCTTGATGTCAAGAATCTCTAATTTCCAACTCTTTTACAAGTCAGTACCAACCCAATCAGTCATTTCTAAACAAAATAGGATTCAGCCCTGCTGTTTTTTAACACAATTTTGAGATACTTTGAATTACTTTTATTTACTTATAATATTTTTTACATAACAACACTTAAGATGTGGATACTCTGAATTATACTTTTGTGTACTGTAAGCCAAACTTTTCAGGGTAAATACAACACTACATTGACAAAATAGAGGAAACAACATTCCAGAGTAATGTAAATTAATTACGATCTATTTCATTAGCTCTGATGAAAGAATCAGTGAAGCCCTAAGACACTATAACATTATGGGGACTATGTAGCCCTCTGCTTCAGGTCAACACATTGAGGGCTACTGCACATCATAGAAACAGTCTCAGGAATTATGCACTTCTAAATGATTAGCAATCTTTTAAAACTAGGTTTGTATTCATATTTCTACAATTAATACAACACAACTTTTCTAAACGCTATCAGACAACATCTGCATCCTTTCTTAAACAGGGAACCCATCAGGAAACACCATATAGCTAAAAAGGGCACATAAAGTATTGTCAATCAGTACACACATGAGGAAGTTCATGTATTATTACATTCCCATTCTCAAGACTAGTTCGATGGCAAGAAAATCCCTTTAATCTGCAGAGTTATGGCAAAACGGACCCATAACCCTGCGTCTGTGGCCACTTCTTGTATACAAGCCTCAACCAGCCCTCTTGCCTGAAATGTTGGTGCTATCTATCATCATGGGTTGCATTGAATCAGTGACAAAGAAGGTCATTTACCAGGCAAGTTCAGATAACTATTTCCTAGGAGATGGAAGCAAGGACCTACAGATAGCTCACACGCTCTTCCAATTGGCAGGAATGGATACCATCTGTGGTGGCAGAGAGCAAACCATGGAGGATATTACACTTTTAAATGCCTGCTGTACCGTCACCCTGCACACTACTACCACCAGTACCACCTGTCCTAACCTCACATGTAGGGCTGCATCAAACCAGTGGCATTGGGGGTTTGGAGAGCAAACAGACCCAGGTTTACGTCATCAGGTCTGGCACCGCTGACCCTTGAGACAAAGGGACCCGTCTAAACATTTTAACGAGACCGGCTGTGTTGAAAGTTTTATAAACAAGGGCTTTATAGTTTCAGCACAGACAGTGTCTTGGTTCACCATAGAAACAAAAACATAACATACCGTTATCCTAATATTTATCTCCCTAAGAGGACTCGGTGACCATGTTTGTTGCTCAAGGACCTAATCAAACCTTTATCCTTGTGCCAATGGGTGATACGCAGTGCCGTCAACTTCACTAGCCTGAAAGATGAGCACATCGGAACTCAGGAAAATCTAAAGTAAACATGTCGTCCCCCCATGAATGATGCTACTTGTTACATTCCTTTAGTATCCCACTCTCCACTCTGAGAGTCTAAGCCATGATGAAGCCAGCTTTAACTGTCTTTTCATGTGAATGACATGACACACACTGAATATGAGGCTTTGATGTGCTATAAGTGCACTCGATGCACAGTGCTAATATAGTCGACACAAACAGCCACACCGAGCTGGATTAGGAATATTTATTTAGTTTATGGGGGCAATTTCCAACCCTTTATTCTCTTATGATATCAATAGTAATTAGGTCATTTCATTAAACTGAGTGCTACTAGATCTAGTGAGGACGGGGTTAAGGCTGTGAGGTTTTTCAGAAGAAAAGCTTTAGTGTGGGGAAAATGCCTTCCAGTTGGCATAGCCTACATGTACCTAAACAGTCTCCTCACCTGACACAGTGGCCCTTTGTGTCATAAAGTTGCATACAAGTTAGAGTTTACAAAAAGCTTATGATTCTTGATCAACACCACCGCTGCACTGTAAAATTTACTTAGGCTACCTTACAGGAGTGGTTGCTACGGTTACGTCATGAAAAATAATATCAAGAACGTGGATTGAGGATGAGGTAATGTCTATATTTGGCTCGTTTGCAACCACAGGGTACTAAAATGACTGAACGTCAGGTATATGTGTTCTTAAGGAGCACAAAGGGAAATATATTAGTTGTAGAAGAACATGTAATTGTTTCATCATAGCTCTGCATATCTCCAACATCTACGTGGATGTAAAAAAAAATGCTAAGAAAGAAAAAAACACTTGTTTGTGATTTTTCACGGGAAATCTGTTGTTTTGACTGCAGATTGCATTTTATATCCAACTGACCTTATTTGAAGGTTTCTTGACCATTGTTTCTGACTTGTGTACTGTATGTAAAGACTGAATAAAACCTTGAATGTTACACATGCTGAGCTTGACCTTGTGGTGATTGATAGTGTGGAGCCCTATCTGAAGGGATGTTTGTGTCAAAATGTCAAAACATTTCCAAATCGTCAAAACAATTCCAAATCGTTGCTTGTACTAATGGCATCAGTGATAATAGCAAAGGAAAGGAAATAGAGAATGCTGTGTGTGTGTGTGTGTGCGCGCGTGTGCCAAGGTTTTTACAGTAAACTAAAACTTAAACTTAAACAAAAACGAATCATGATTTTTTTTTTGTAAATTTAGTCAACTAAATTAATTTAAATAATCAACAAACACGTTTGGAAAAACTAAAACTATACTGAAACTGTTATCTTTGACTCCAAAACCAACTAAAATAAAATAAAAAGCAGTCTTTTCCCCTAAACTTTCAATGTAGGTTTTCAATGGGGTTTTCAGGCTACTGAATCTGGTGGGTAAATGCTTCCAGGAGATGGCGATGTTTCAAATAGACCTAGTGTGTGCATTACTATCACTAGCGATCACCAGAGATTATGGAGGAATTGAGATTAAGCAAAAAGGCAGTTTCCCATTGAAAAAAAGGGTCACGGTTCAGGTCTGTGTAAGTGGGCATTACCCCTCTCCCATGAGCATGCTTTCTCGGGTAGCCTAGCGACCAGCAGGCAGAGACGACTGCTTCAGGCACTTTGAGAACTAAAAGAAAGTTGTTTTCTCCTAATCTACTTATTGGAAAGATGTCAGTTTGGGCTCAGAATGCTCAAAACACATTCAGCTTGTCATATAATTCACCCAAAATGTACTACAGTTACTGTGTGTGTGGGCAACCTGTAATATTTGGTTAAATCCTATGGCTCTCGCATTGGCACCAGTGCGATAGCAGCTAGCTCTGGTCAATAAAAAATAAAAATAAACACAAAACTATAATAACCTTGGTGTGAGCACGCATTTGTGTGTGTGTGTGTGCATTCCGCTTTAATTTCTGTTGCACTAAGCAGCAGCACTGTCAACAGAGAAAGTGTGTGCAGTGTGTGTGTGTGTATGTGTGTGTCTCTGATTTTGCTGTGCTGAATTGGGATTGAGGGCTGGTTGCCACGGCAATAAGCCTGGTAGTAATATCTCTAAGCACAGCGAGGATTAATCTGTAGACAGATGGCCGGGGGACAGCGTGACTTCCTGACCACTGTGACAGCCAGCGTCATCACCATCATGATCACCAAGACTAGTATCATCATGAACATCAGCATCCATCTCGTCATCTTCATCATTATCCTCATCATCACTGCCATACCCATCATCATCAAGACTAGTATCATCATGAACATCTCCGTCATCTGCATCATTATTATCATCATCCTCACCATCATCGTGTCATAAATCACAAATGTAATCATCATCATCGCCATGATCAAAAACATCTTCATAATAACAATCAATACATTCACCAACTGACAAATCATTACATCTCCCTAATTCTTATACAGTGCCTTCGGAAAGTATTCAGACCCCTTGACTTTTTCCAAGTTTTGTTAGGTTACAGCATTATTCTAAAATTGAGTAAATACACACAATACCCCATAATGATAAAGCAAAAACAGGTTTTGAGGATTTCTTTCTAATTCATTAAAAATAAAAAACGGAAATATCACATTTACATAAGTATTCAGACCCTTTACTCAGTACTTTGTTGAAGCACCTTTGGCAGCGATTACAGCCTCAAGTCTTCTTGCGTATGACGCTACAAGCTTGGTACACCTGTATATGGGGAGTTTCTCCCATTCTTCTCTGCAGATCCTCTCAAGCGCTGTCAGGTTGGATGGGGAGCGTCGCTGTACAGCTATTTTCAGGTCTCTCCAGAGATGTTTGATCGGGTTCAAGTCCAGGCTCTGGCTGGGCCACTCAAGGACATTCAGAGACATGTCCCGAAGCCACTCCTGCGTTGTCTTGGCTGTGTGCTTAGGGTCGTTGTCCTGTTGGAAGGTGAACCTTCGCCCCAGTCTGAGGTCCTGAGCGCTCTGGAGCAGGTTTTCATCAAGGATCTCTCTGTACTTTGCTCCATTCATCTTTGCCTCGATCCTGACTAGTCTCCCAGTCCCTGCCGCTGAAAAACATCCCCACAGCATGATGCTGCCACCACCATGCTTCACCGTAGGGATGGTGCCAGGTTTCCTCCAGACGTGACGTTGGCATTCAGGCCAAAGAGTTCAATCTTGGTTTCATCAGACCAGAGAATCTTGTTTCTCATTGTCTGAGAGTCTTTAGGTGCCTTTTGGCAAACTCCAAGCGGGCTGTCATGTGCCTTTTACTGAGGAGTGGCTTCCATCTGGCCACTCTACCATAAAGGCCTGATTGGTGGAGTGCTGCAGAGATGGTTGTCCTTCTGGTAGGTTCTCCCATCTCCACAGAGGAACTCTGTCAGAGTGACCATCGGGTTCTTGGTCACCTCAATGACCAAGGCCCTTCTCCCCCGATTGCCCAGTTTGGCCGGGCGGCCAGCTCTAGGAAGAGTGTTGGTGGTTCCAAACTTCTTCCATTTAAGAATGATGGAGGCCACTGTGTTCTTGGGGACCTTGAATGATGCAGAAATTTTTTGGTACCCTTCCCCAGATCTGTGCCTCGACACAATCCTGTCTCTGAGCTGTACGGACAATTCCTTCGACCTCATGGCTTGGTTATTGCTCTGACATGCACTGCCAACTGTGGGACCTTATATAGACGGGTGTGTGCCTTTCCAAATCATGTCCACAATCAATTGAATTTACCACAGGTGGACTCCAATCAAGTTATAGAAACATCTCAAGGATGATCAATGGAAACAGGATGCACCTGCGCTCAATTTCGTGTTTCATAGCAAAGGGTCTGAATACTTATGTAAATAAGGTATTTCTGTATTTTATTTTTTATAAATTGGCTAACATTTCTACCAACCTGTTTTTCGCTTTGTCATTATGGGGTATTGTGTGTAGATTGCTGAGGATATTTTTTTATTTAATCCATTTTAGAATAAGGCTATAACGTAACAAAATGTGGACAAAGTCAAGGGGTCTGAATACTTTCCGAAGGCACTGTATATCCCAGGCCATAGTAGAACTATCCCAGTAATATGCCGATTTAGGTTTATATTACAGATCCATTCTAAACATCTATCATTAAAAAATACATATGATGCAATACACTGCAGGGCAGCATCTAATATGGATGATACAATGTGTGCATAGAACAAAGACAAACAAAAACCATATGTGGAAACATTTACAAAAACATCAATGTTACATGTACCCTGATGAAAACAAGAATGTTTCTTGTTGCTGATGAGAGAGGGAGGAGGAGGAGGGGGAGGAGGAGGAGGAGGAGGAGGAGGAGGAGGAGGAGAGAATTAGTGGACTTAGAACAAGGATAGAAGAAGAGGGGGTTAGGGGTCAGACGGTTCGAGGAGGAGAGGGTTAAAGGAACAGGAGGAGAGGAATGAGAGGAATGGGGGAAGAAATGAACAGGGTTAGCAGATGAAGAAGGGAAGGGGTAGAGGAAAGAAGAAAGGGGGAGTTTGAGGAAGCAGTAGAGGGCTAGAGGAGAACTCAGGGAAGGAGTGTTCTGCCTGGGTGCTCCTGCCTTGTCTTCAGGGGGAGCAGCTGAGGAGCAGGGAGGGGTGGGCCACAAGACGGGGGAGGAGGAGGGAGGAAGGGGAGGGGGCACTACTACAGGACCAAATAGAGGGTGTTCAGAGAGAGAGAGAGAGAGAGAGAGAGAGGTGGGGAGAATGAAGAGCGATAAGGGGAACTCCATTGACGGTGATGAGCCAAAAAGAGAGGAAACCATCAAAGGTAGAAGCCAAATTGAGCAGGAGACATAAAGAGAGAGAGAGAGAGAGAGCTGAGAGCAACAGAGAGAGAGAGAGAGAGAGAGAGAGAGAGAGCTGAGAGCAACAGAGAGAGAGAGAGAGAGAGAGAGAGAGAGAGAGAGAGAGAGAGAGAGAGAGAGAGAGAGTCAAAGAAAGTGCAAGCGAGAGGCTGAGAGAGAGAGGAAGAGAGACAGAGAGAAAGAGAGACAGAGGCAGTCGCTGTGGGGTGGCTGAGAGGAAGTGAAGCGTGCCCTAATAGGAAGCAGCAGATCTCAGCGGCACACACCAATCAAACACCAGCCTTCCTTGGCGCCCTCGCCCACTCTCACACATGCGATGTCTGGCCCTCTCCTCAGCGCCGCACGCCACCCTGCCTGTTGACATGGCAGAGATACGTCAGCCTGATAAGCAGTGAAGGCCAGGGACGGACCACTTACAGCAGGGCTAGGATACTATAGGCTACACATCTAAAAGTTAACACAAGGAAAAACACCTAAACACACAGCATCTTACAATTAGTCACATTACTAAAAAGATTGTCCATAATTGAACATGACGTTATGCTTACATATATCAGGTACCATGTCGTCCTAATACCTTGTATGTGACCCTAAAACCGACCCAACTCTAACCCATTGTAAACAAGACAGTCCTTACATAACCAGAGGAACAGGGGGAGACAATATAGGCCTAGAGTATCTCTAAAAGAATAAGAACTCTGAGAGCTGTACTGTCCTTATGTAATTCTCAGTCCGCTCAGATACTCTGCTATTAAGGCTGGCTCCCCAGTTAGGGAGCCGCTTTTGCTAGCTTGCTAAGTCTTTAGGGTCATAAGGAATACTATGGAAGACAGTTCTTGTAAGACAGGAGATATGAGAGTGTTTGATGAGTGATGATCGTGTATTATTGTTGTGTGTAACATGGCAATATTGATCAGTGACAATGGATACTACATCAATGTCAGCGGTTTCTGATTTGACTTTAGTCTTGTTACTCTAAGTGACATTGATAATCCTTAGCCACTGGAGAGGTTAAATTGTCTTCCATTGAAAATAAACCTCAATCCATAAATGCTACGCAAGGAATTTAATATTGTGGGTTTACAAGTTTACATAACAACCCACAAGAGAGATACAATATTCACCAAAATCATACTGTAGATTAATAGAGTCCACAGACTCAGAGAATATATAAAACGCACTACTCAAGCAGTCCTGATATAGCGTTTCATGATTGAACATAATGGGTGTAGTTACCCCAGGCCATTACAGATGTACAGTGGGGAGAACAAGTATTTGATACACTGCCGATTTTGCAGGTTTTCCTACTTACAAAGCATGTAGAGGTCTGTAATTTTTATCATAGGTACACTTCAACTGTGAGAGACGGAATCTAAAACAAAAATCCATAAAATCACATTGTATGATTTTTAAGTAATTAATTTGCATTTTATTGCATGACATAAGTATTTGATACATCAGAAAAGCAGAACTTAATATTTGGTACAGAAACCTTTGTTTGCAATTACAGAGATCATACTTTTCCTGTAGGTCTTGACCAGGTTTGCACACACTGCAGCAGGGTTTTTGGCATACAGACCTTCTCCAGATCCTTCAGGTTTCGGGGCTGTCGCTGGGCAATACGGACTTTCAGCTCCCTCCAAAGATTTTCTATTGGGTTCAGGTCTGGAGACTGGCTAGACCACTCCAGGACCTTGAGATGCTTCTTACGGAGCCACTCCTTAGTTGCCCTGGCTTTGTGTTTCGGGTCGTTGTCATGCTGGAAGACCCAGCCACGACCCATCGTCAATGCTCTAACTGAGGGAAGGAGGTTGTTGGCCAAGATCTCGCGATACATGGCCCCATCCATCCTCCCCTCAATATGGTGCAGTCGTCCTGTCCCCTTTGCAGAAAAGCATCCCCAAAGAATGATGTTTCCACCTCCATGCTTCATGGTTGGGATGGTGTTCTTGGGGTTGTACTCATCCTTCTTCTTCCTCCAAACACGGCGAGTTGAGTTTAGACCAAAAAGCTAAATTTTTGTCTCATCAGACCACATGACCTTCTCCCATTCCTCCTCTGGATCATCCAGATGGTCATTGGCAAACTTCAGACGGGCCTGGACATGCGCTGGCTTGAGCAGGGGGACCTTGCGTGTGCTGCAGGATTTTAATCCATGACGGCGTAGTGTGTTACTAATGGTTTTCTTTGAGACTGTGGTCCCAGCTCTCTTCAGGTCATTGACCAGGTCCTGCCGTGTAGTTCTGGGCTGATCCCTCACCTTCCTCATGATCATTGATGCCCCACGAGGTGAGATCTTGCATGGAGCCCCAGACCGAGGGTGATTGACCGTAATCTTGAACTTCTTCCATTTTCTAATAATTGCGCCAACAGTTGTTGCCTTCTCACCAAGCTGCTTGCCTATTGTCCTGTAGCCCATCCCAGCCTTGTGCAGGTCTACAATTTTATCCCTGATGTCCTTACACAGCTCTCTGGTCTTGGCCATTGTGGAGAGGTTGGAGTCTGTTTGATTGAGTGTGTGGACAGGTGTCTTTTATACAGGTAACGAGTTCAAACAGGTGCAGTTAATACAGGTAATGAGTGGAGAACAGGAGGGCTTCTTAAAGAAAAACTAACAGGTCTGTGAGAGCCGGAATTCTTACTGGTTGGTAGGTGATCAAATACTTATGTCATGCAATAAAATGCAAATTAATTACGTAAAAATCATACAATGTGATTTTCTGGATTTTTGTTTTAGATTCCGTCTCTCACAGTTGAAGTGTACCTATGATACAAATTACAGACCTCTACATGCTTTGTAAGTAGGAAAACCTGCAAAATCGGCAGTGTATCAAATACTTGTTCTCCCCACTGTATATGTGGATGTGTGTAAACAAGACAATACATTGTGTTATGAGTTAAGATTATGTAACACACAGTTCAGATGGTATACAATAATACAAGCATCAAAGAGGTGTCATGGAAATTCTTACACAGGGACACTCGAAGTCAATCTGAAATGAACCATCGTTTATTGCCAGCGCACTGGAGAGGTTCCAACCAACTCAATGCACCATAGTACACATGTCAATCAGGAGCTCTGCTCAGGCAGTCCCAGTAGTTGTCTTATATATGGCTATACACAGACAAGTTACATTTGCATGATTTAGCATAATTAATTAGTCATTACCATTTTGTTTCATTCATGTGACCGACCAATTCTGGTTCATAACATGTGACAGAGGCTTCTTCTCTCTAAGCTGAGACCTTGGAACTGAGATATATTTCGTTCTCAAAACAATGTCTGGGCGTACTGCCAAATTGCAGATAATGCTAAGTGAGGATTCATCCGATCAGTAACTTGCATGAACACAGAATTTGGTTATTAGAACAGCACATGAATAGAACATAGAAATGTATAGAATAGAAAAGCACCAACATTACAATTTCCATCACAGAGGAACAGGTGGGTTATTGATACATTTTTCATATATTTTGTATCATTCCATGTCATCGTTTTAAATGGAGCTACTAAATCTACATCTATGCATTAACAGTAGCATAGAATAATATCCTCCACTCATAAATTATTAAACAAATCCATATTTTTTAAATAGTTGAACTGTCAGCTTCAATTTTATGTATTACTCAACATAATTCCAAGTGCTGCATTTGATAGACATTAGTTGTTAATTCACCTATCTCTAAGACTACTCATGCGAAGCAAAACATCCTGCCATTTCCACCTTAAAATAGCTTTTTCCATTTTCCATTGCTGAATATGCAATTACAATATTCATTACCATAATATTTAATTAATATATTGTCTGTCTATTGGCTTTATTAGGTTATGGTAAAACTCTGTGATGATTTCATAAGAGTGTTTCTGTTTTCAATAGGGATCATAAATGGATTAAGCATATGCTCGGTTTCTACATTTTCCTTGAATGTGCAGTCAATTTCAATAACAGTATCTACCTCTCACACACACACATGCATGTACACACACACGCAAGCACACATACACACACACACACACCAAAATGCCTAAGGCTGTTTCTGAGGACATGAGAGAAATACTGAAAATGTAGCAAGGCAAGCTTAAAGTGGTTTTGGCCGAGAGCTGCTTCAGATAACATCATTAGAAAATCAATAGGAAGGTCAGTTACATCAGAAATAAAGGGGAGCATCGGAGGGCAGGGCTTCATTAAAAAACGAATGTGCTTTCTGATGTACTCAAAGACGGACCTCTAAGCCAATTTCTTTGTTTTATGTGCTCTTGTCTTTCCCGGTTCAATACTAGCCCCATTATGGAAAATCAAAATAGATTGTCTTTGTTTTCCTCTCTAATAGAAAGATAATGACCCCAGTCTATTCAAGTCCTGCTCTGTGACTTGGGGACCCATATCTTACAGTGGAGGAGGTGGAGCTGGCTACCATGCTACTCTCTAGTCCAATCCCTGGTGTTTTAATGACATCAACCTACCACTCTCATTAGGAATCACTATGAAATATGTGTAAAGCTAATTACATTTCAACCAAGACCCTTCAACATGACAGAGTACACCCCTGACAGCAGATATGGAGGAGAGGATGCCAGAGAGAGATGGGAGGATGGGAGGAGGGAAGGACATTATGGTTGTGTCAGAGTGAATTAATGAGTAGTCGAGGAGGGAGGGGAGACAATAAGATGGAGAGAGAGCGAGACGAGAAAGATACAATAAGAAGAGAGAAGAAGAGAACAGAAAACAGAGAGAGAAGAGATAGTGGAGAACGTCTGGGTTGACTTTCACAACCATGGATAAGAGAGTGAGTGAAGGGTAATCTGTGTCTGTCAATCTGTCCCCTCACCACCATGGCCCCTCAGAAATGCCAGCCAGTCTGCAGCCAGTGGCACTGACTATCTTCCTGTCTTCCTGTTAGTGTGTCTAGATCCCAAATGGCACCCTATTGGCTTTATAGTGCACTACGCTACAGGGGAACAGGGTGCCATTTGGGATGTATCCTGTGACTGCATGGACAGTAACATTTGGGTGGATGACAGTAGCAGGATGTCAAGATGGCCTAACGAGGCTGTGGCTAATCGCCTGGCCTTTCCGCTACCTTACTGTAATTAGACGGTCATTAATCAGCTCATCACCTGAGAGAGCACAGGGGCACCAAATAACAAGGGACGGGTGAATGAGAGTTCAGACTAGAGGCTTATACAACAAATCTATAATCCATAGTATGACACTTGCTCTCACACAATAGGTCTATGCCATTTGTGATATATAGGCTTAGTAGAGATGCTGATATTGGAAATGGCATGAAGGATGGTACTGTATGTACAATTACGAATATTTTTTAATACGTATAGCTGAGACTTTGAATCTGTGATTTGACTCTATAAAACAAAGCATGCACTTTAACCATTGGGTTTTAGCTAAGAAGCCTTGAATAGACAGATCAAACTGGTGAAATTGCTCGCTAAGCATAGGAGGAGCCAGTCCTCTCTTGGCAGTACAAATACAATTATCAGCTAGTAGAAGATAGCATATATGATTGATGATGACTGCTTGCATACCCTGACAGAATATAAATATGTCATAAAGTATTTATTAGCCAATGTCTTTTGTAATGCTTCCTAAATATGTGTGTCAAATCAAATCACATTTTATTTGTCATGCTTCGTAAACAACAGGTGTGGACTAACAATGAAATGCTTACTTACGGGCCTTCCCAGTGATGAAGAGAGAAAGAAAATAGAGCAAAAATAAAAAAGTAAAACACATAATAATACAAGTAATAATAAATAGACAGTGAGTAACGATAACTTGACTATATACACGTTGGGTGTGTGTGTGTGTCTGTGTGTGTACGAGAGAGAGAGAGTGTGTTTGTGTGTGTGTGTGTGTGTCTGTGTGTACGAGAGAGAGAGAGAGAGAGAGAGAGAGAGAGAGAGAGAGAGAGAGAGAGTGTTTGTGTGTTTGTGTGTGTGTGTGTGTATGTGTGAGAGAGTGTGTGCGTTATGAGTGTTTTCACACAGCTAATTTCACACTAGAAGCAGCATGGTTTATTGTAGATCCTGCTGACTAGCAGAGCATTGAGATAGAGGGGGACTGAGGAGAACGGGAAAATAAAAAGACATCCCAGTGATGCTGAATTTATTCATTAAAGCCAAAGCCTTTCTGGCGGAAAAAGGAGGGAAAAGGGGGATTGAGAGATGAAAAAGAAAAGGGAATGTGACTTAGGGCTTGTTGTGGGAAAAGTAGAGATACTAAGGTTAGAGGGGGAGAGGAAAAAAAGGTATGGGGGAAAGAAAGAAGGCAGAATGGATTGAGAGAGATTTGGAATGAATAAAGTGCAGAGGGAGAGAGTGTGAGAGAGAAAGCAAGTGAATGAGAGAGAGAAAGCAAGTGAATAGCAGTAATGTAAAGAATGCCTTTGTGTGAATTAAGCAATTAAAAGCTCTGTTTCTTTGTTTTAGCAAAGTTAAATAAACTGAAATGAAAGCATGAAACCACACCAACCAAACCACCTCAAACCACTTAGACTCAGATCCCCTTAGTATCAACTGGAACAAAGCTTTATCCGTGTCAGAAGTCATTGAACCTGTTACACACACAATGGGCATGACAGAGGCTTAGATGTGCAGACCCATAAACTGTAGCATCACACAATAATAACCTATATCCATATCACAGCACCAAGTACACTCTAAAAATTAGCGGTTCAACAAGGGTTCTTCTAAGATCTTCAAAGTTCTTCGAAGAACCTTAGGGTTCTTGGCACTGAAAGTTGCACCCAAAAGGTTCTTCCAAGAACCCCATAGGAGGTGGGGTTCATCGAGGAACATCCTTAGTTGGTGGGGGTTCTTGCCGGAACCTAACTGCCCAACTGAAACATTTGGATTTGAATTTGAAAGGACAGCAAGTGCAGGCACTTAACTGAAAAATGTAAAGATCTCCTCAATATAAGGTAAGGTTTGTCCCTTGTATGATCTAAATTGATATTGTTTTCTGATGACACTATCCATCTTTTCATATTTGTGCAAATCTTTCTAAAACAGAAAATGGACACAATTCAATGGATATCAATTAACAAAGGGGTAAGAATATGTACTGTAGGCTATAAGAATATGTTGAAGGCTAGCTGTATTGGGTGCAGATGACTGAACTGCTCACTTTTGTGGCTGTAGGTATACAGACAAGGAGGCATACAAAGGTATGTCAATTGGTATTGGTATGTTATGCAGATCAGATTTACCATCCCTTACCTCTTCAATGAATATCCCATAGATCTCTACATTATGGACAAGGTATTTGTATGAAAACCATTATTAAAACAGTTTTTTTCATTCACATTTACCACAAAAACCAAGGTATGAATACTGTCGTGTGCATGTTTTGTTAATCGTCTGTATAACTACTCTTTTTTGGATTCACAGACTTCACCCTCCCTACACCTCTGGTGAATATAACAGGAAACCTGTTAAATCACCATGCACTGCAAAATCCTTCTGACTATGAATATGGAGAACATCAACACATTAACATCAACATGCCAGAGGATATACCCATTGGACTTGGGGCTCTGCTGGGAGTTGACCTCATATTTTGTCACAGATTCTGCCGAGGCTGCCCCTCCTCCTTGCTCGGGCAGGCTTCGGCGTTCGTCATCACCGGAATACTAGCTGCCGCCGATCTATGTTCTATGTTTCTATGTTGCACCTGTTGTCTATTGTCACACACCTGTAGCCCATTATTATAATCACGCCTTCCCTATTTAACCCAGTGGCTCCCAATGTGTTTTTTGCGTGGTTAGTTCCTCCCTGTGTGGAGAGATTTCTGTATTGTATTCTTTACTCATTTCTCAGTAAAGTATGTTTCTTTGAGTTCTGTGTCCTGCGCCTGACTTCGACCCACCGCATTACACTGACACTCGTGACAGAACCACGCACACATTATGGAGTCAGCAGGTACAGCCAGTCAGTCCGAATCGATGGAGGAACGATTTCAACGACAGGAGAGTATCATCCAGGCTCTCGGCACTGCAATGGAGAGGGTGATGAATACTATGGACCGTTGGGAGAGAGGTGGCCTTCCCACACCTCCTCCAACCACTCTACCACCCATACCACAGTCCACCCCTTCGCCACCTGGACCCAGTGGGATTCGGCTCTCGCTCCCGAGGGCATATGACGGTACACCAGCCGGGTGTCAGGGTTTCCTTCTCCAGGTAGAGCTCTACCTGGCAAATATTCACCCGGCGCCCTCGGGATACGAGAGCGTGTCAGCCCTCATCTCCTGAACGGGAAAATAAAAAGACATCCCAGTGATGCTGAATTTATTCATTAAAGCCAAAGCCTTTCTGGCGGAAAAAGGAGGGAAAAGGGGGATTGAGAGATGAAAAAGAAAAGGGAATGTGACTTAGGGCTTGTTGTGGGAAAAGTAGAGATACTAAGGTTAGAGGGGGAGAGGAAAAAAAGGTATGGGGGAAAGAAAGAAGGCAGAATGGATTGAGAGAGATTTGGAATGAATAAAGTGCAGAGGGAGAGAGTGTGAGAGAGAAAGCAAGTGAATGAGAGAGAGAAAGCAAGTGAATAGCAGTAATGTAAAGAATGCCTTTGTGTGAATTAAGCAATTAAAAGCTCTGTTTCTTTGTTTTAGCAAAGTTAAATAAACTGAAATGAAAGCATGAAACCACACCAACCAAACCACCTCAAACCACTTAGACTCAGATCCCCTTAGTATCAACTGGAACAAAGCTTTATCCGTGTCAGAAGTCATTGAACCTGTTACACACACAATGGGCATGACAGAGGCTTAGATGTGCAGACCCATAAACTGTAGCATCACACAATAATAACCTATATCCATATCACAGCACCAAGTACACTCTAAAAATTAGCGGTTCAACAAGGGTTCTTCTAAGATCTTCAAAGTTCTTCGAAGAACCTTAGGGTTCTTGGCACTGAAAGTTGCACCCAAAAGGTTCTTCCAAGAACCCCATAGGAGGTGGGGTTCATCGAGGAACATCCTTAGTTGGTGGGGGTTCTTGCCGGAACCTAACTGCCCAACTGAAACATTTGGATTTGAATTTGAAAGGACAGCAAGTGCAGGCACTTAACTGAAAAATGTAAAGATCTCCTCAATATAAGGTAAGGTTTGTCCCTTGTATGATCTAAATTGATATTGTTTTCTGATGACACTATCCATCTTTTCATATTTGTGCAAATCTTTCTAAAACAGAAAATGGACACAATTCAATGGATATCAATTAACAAAGGGGTAAGAATATGTACTGTAGGCTATAAGAATATGTTGAAGGCTAGCTGTATTGGGTGCAGATGACTGAACTGCTCACTTTTGTGGCTGTAGGTATACAGACAAGGAGGCATACAAAGGTATGTCAATTGGTATTGGTATGTTATGCAGATCAGATTTACCATCCCTTACCTCTTCAATGAATATCCCATAGATCTCTACATTATGGACAAGGTATTTGTATGAAAACCATTATTAAAACAGTTTTTTTCATTCACATTTACCACAAAAACCAAGGTATGAATACTGTCGTGTGCATGTTTTGTTAATCGTCTGTATAACTACTCTTTTTTGGATTCACAGACTTCACCCTCCCTACACCTCTGGTGAATATAACAGGAAACCTGTTAAATCACCATGCACTGCAAAATCCTTCTGACTATGAATATGGAGAACATCAACACATTAACATCAACATGCCAGAGGATATACCCATTGGACTTGGGGCTCTGCTGGGAGTTGACCTCATATTTTGTCACAGATTCTGCCGAGGCTGCCCCTCCTCCTTGCTCGGGCAGGCTTCGGCGTTCGTCATCACCGGAATACTAGCTGCCGCCGATCTATGTTCTATGTTTCTATGTTGCACCTGTTGTCTATTGTCACACACCTGTAGCCCATTATTATAATCACGCCTTCCCTATTTAACCCAGTGGCTCCCAATGTGTTTTTTGCGTGGTTAGTTCCTCCCTGTGTGGAGAGATTTCTGTATTGTATTCTTTACTCATTTCTCAGTAAAGTATGTTTCTTTGAGTTCTGTGTCCTGCGCCTGACTTCGACCCACCGCATTACACTGACACTCGTGACAGAACCACGCACACATTATGGAGTCAGCAGGTACAGCCAGTCAGTCCGAATCGATGGAGGAACGATTTCAACGACAGGAGAGTATCATCCAGGCTCTCGGCACTGCAATGGAGAGGGTGATGAATACTATGGACCGTTGGGAGAGAGGTGGCCTTCCCACACCTCCTCCAACCACTCTACCACCCATACCACAGTCCACCCCTTCGCCACCTGGACCCAGTGGGATTCGGCTCTCGCTCCCGAGGGCATATGACGGTACACCAGCCGGGTGTCAGGGTTTCCTTCTCCAGGTAGAGCTCTACCTGGCAAATATTCACCCGGCGCCCTCGGGATACGAGAGCGTGTCAGCCCTCATCTCCTGAACGGGAAAATAAAAAGACATCCCAGTGATGCTGAATTTATTCATTAAAGCCAAAGCCTTTCTGGCGGAAAAAGGAGGGAAAAGGGGGATTGAGAGATGAAAAAGAAAAGGGAATGTGACTTAGGGCTTGTTGTGGGAAAAGTAGAGATACTAAGGTTAGAGGGGGAGAGGAAAAAAAGGTATGGGGGAAAGAAAGAAGGCAGAATGGATTGAGAGAGATTTGGAATGAATAAAGTGCAGAGGGAGAGAGTGTGAGAGAGAAAGCAAGTGAATGAGAGAGAGAAAGCAAGTGAATAGCAGTAATGTAAAGAATGCCTTTGTGTGAATTAAGCAATTAAAAGCTCTGTTTCTTTGTTTTAGCAAAGTTAAATAAACTGAAATGAAAGCATGAAACCACACCAACCAAACCACCTCAAACCACTTAGACTCAGATCCCCTTAGTATCAACTGGAACAAAGCTTTATCCGTGTCAGAAGTCATTGAACCTGTTACACACACAATGGGCATGACAGAGGCTTAGATGTGCAGACCCATAAACTGTAGCATCACACAATAATAACCTATATCCATATCACAGCACCAAGTACACTCTAAAAATTAGCGGTTCAACAAGGGTTCTTCTAAGATCTTCAAAGTTCTTCGAAGAACCTTAGGGTTCTTGGCACTGAAAGTTGCACCCAAAAGGTTCTTCCAAGAACCCCATAGGAGGTGGGGTTCATCGAGGAACATCCTTAGTTGGTGGGGGTTCTTGCCGGAACCTAACTGCCCAACTGAAACATTTGGATTTGAATTTGAAAGGACAGCAAGTGCAGGCACTTAACTGAAAAATGTAAAGATCTCCTCAATATAAGGTAAGGTTTGTCCCTTGTATGATCTAAATTGATATTGTTTTCTGATGACACTATCCATCTTTTCATATTTGTGCAAATCTTTCTAAAACAGAAAATGGACACAATTCAATGGATATCAATTAACAAAGGGGTAAGAATATGTACTGTAGGCTATAAGAATATGTTGAAGGCTAGCTGTATTGGGTGCAGATGACTGAACTGCTCACTTTTGTGGCTGTAGGTATACAGACAAGGAGGCATACAAAGGTATGTCAATTGGTATTGGTATGTTATGCAGATCAGATTTACCATCCCTTACCTCTTCAATGAATATCCCATAGATCTCTACATTATGGACAAGGTATTTGTATGAAAACCATTATTAAAACAGTTTTTTTCATTCACATTTACCACAAAAACCAAGGTATGAATACTGTCGTGTGCATGTTTTGTTAATCGTCTGTATAACTACTCTTTTTTGGATTCACAGACTTCACCCTCCCTACACCTCTGGTGAATATAACAGGAAACCTGTTAAATCACCATGCACTGCAAAATCCTTCTGACTATGAATATGGAGAACATCAACACATTAACATCAACATGCCAGAGGATATACCCATTGGACTTGGGGCTCTGCTGGGAGTTGACCTCATATTTTGTCACAGATTCTGCCGAGGCTGCCCCTCCTCCTTGCTCGGGCAGGCTTCGGCGTTCGTCATCACCGGAATACTAGCTGCCGCCGATCTATGTTCTATGTTTCTATGTTGCACCTGTTGTCTATTGTCACACACCTGTAGCCCATTATTATAATCACGCCTTCCCTATTTAACCCAGTGGCTCCCAATGTGTTTTTTGCGTGGTTAGTTCCTCCCTGTGTGGAGAGATTTCTGTATTGTATTCTTTACTCATTTCTCAGTAAAGTATGTTTCTTTGAGTTCTGTGTCCTGCGCCTGACTTCGACCCACCGCATTACACTGACACTCGTGACAGAACCACGCACACATTATGGAGTCAGCAGGTACAGCCAGTCAGTCCGAATCGATGGAGGAACGATTTCAACGACAGGAGAGTATCATCCAGGCTCTCGGCACTGCAATGGAGAGGGTGATGAATACTATGGACCGTTGGGAGAGAGGTGGCCTTCCCACACCTCCTCCAACCACTCTACCACCCATACCACAGTCCACCCCTTCGCCACCTGGACCCAGTGGGATTCGGCTCTCGCTCCCGAGGGCATATGACGGTACACCAGCCGGGTGTCAGGGTTTCCTTCTCCAGGTAGAGCTCTACCTGGCAAATATTCACCCGGCGCCCTCGGGATACGAGAGCGTGTCAGCCCTCATCTCCTGTCTGTCGGGGAAGGCGCTCGAGTGGGCCAACGCCGAGTGGGGAGGAATTGACGCTGCATCAGTCCGCTACGAGGATTTCACCCGCCGCTCTCCCCTCCGGTGGATGATCGAATACCGCCCGGAAGCGGTGGGTGAAATCCTCGTAGCGGACGGATCCGAGCATCTGTTCCACCTACGACAGGAGAAGAAGAGCGCCCAGGAATTTGCGCTGGAGTTCAGGACGTTGGCAGCCAGCGCCGGATGGAATGAGAGGGCCCTGATCGACCACTATCGGTGCAGCCTACGGGAGGACATTCGGCGGGAACTGGCCTGCAGGGATACCAATCTCAACCTGGACCAACTGTTGGAGACCCGTGGACGTTCTGATCGGGGCCCATTCATTCCATCCCCCAGCACCTCCGACTCTACCCCCATGGAGCTCGGAGGTACTGCGCTTAGGGAGACCAGGAGAGGGGCCGTCCCCTGCACCAACTGTGGACGCAGAGGACACACTGCGGGCCGGTGCTGGGGAGGGTCTCTAGGGAGTCGAGGCAGTAAGCAGAGCACTGGTCGACCATCTCAGGTGAGTAGGCACCCGACTCACCCAGAGCTCCCTGTTGGTCAGTTGTGTATAGAGGTTGTGTTTTCTGAGTTTTCTCCTCATTCCCAGCATAAGGCGCTAGTAGATTCAGGCGCAGCTGGGAATTTTATTGATCGTCAATATTCTCATAGGTTAGGGATTCCTACTGTTCGTGTTAAGGTGCCCTTCCCTCTCCACGCATTAGATGGTCGCCCGCTAGGGTCAGGTCTAATCAGGGAGGTTACCGCACCACTCTTAATGAGGACACAGGGGGGTCATGAGGAGAGGATTAGTCTCTATCTGATTGATTCTCCTGCGTATCCTGTAGTGTTGGGACTTCCCTGGTTAACCACTCATGATCCCACTATTTCCTGGCAACAGAGGGCTCTCAAGGGATTGTCCAGTCAGTGCTCAGGGAGGTGTGTAGGGGTTTCCTTGGGGGCTACTACGGTGGAGAGTCCAAACCAGGTCTCCACAGTGCACATTCCTTCTGAGTATGCCGATGTGGCTCTCGCCTTCAGTAAGAATAGGGCGACTAAATTACCACCCCATCGTCCGGGGGATTGTGCGATAAATCTCCAGGTAGGTGCTGCACTTCCCCGGAGTCACGTGTATCCTCTGTCACAGGCGGAGAAGGCGGCCATGGAAACATATGTCTCCGAATCTCTGAGACAGGGATACATTCGGCCTTCCACTTCACCTGTTTCCTCAAGCTTCTTTTTCATGAAGAAGAAGGATGGTGGGTTACGCCCGTGCATTAATTACCGTGGGCTAAATCAGATCACTGTCAAGTACAGCTATCCCTTACCTCTGATAGCATGTATGATGGAATCACTGCACGGGGCGCGCTTCTTCACGAAATTGGATCTCAGGAGTGCGTATAATCTGGTGCGTATTCGGGAGGGAGATGAGTGGAAGACGGCTTTCAGCACTACCTCAGGACACTATGAGTACCTCGTTATGCCATACGGGTTGATGAATGCTCCATCAGTTTTCCAAGCCTTTGTCGATGAGATTTTCAGGGATCTGCACGGGCAGGGTGTAGTGGTGTATATTGATGACATTCTCATATACTCTGCTATACGGGCCGAGCATGTGTCCCTGGTGCATAAAGTACTTGGATGACTGTTGAAGCATGACCTGTATGCCAAGGCGGAGAAATGCCTGTTCTTTCAGGAGTCCATCTCCTTCCTAGGGTTCCACATGTCCGCGTCTGGGGTGAAGATGGAGAGTGACCGCATTTCGGCCGTGCGTAATTGGCCGACTCCAACCACGGTGAAGGAGGTGCAGCAATTTTTGGGATTTGCCAATTACTACCAGAGGTTTATCCGGGGCTTTGGTCAGGTAGCGGCTCCCATTACCTCGTTGTTGAAGGGGGGACCGGTGCGTCTGCGGTGGTCAGCGGAGGCGGACAGGGCGTTCAATCATCTGGAGAACCTGTTTACCTCGGCTCCAGTGCTGGCGCATCCGGATCCCTCCTTGGCCTTCACGGTTGAGGTGGACGCGTCGGAGGCTGGGATAGGTGATGTACTTTCCCAGCGCTCGGGCACACCACCCAAGCTCCGCCCCTGTGCGTTCTTTTTTAAGAAGCTCAGTCCGGCGGAGCGCAACTATGATGTGGGGGACCGGGAGCTGTTGGCCGTGGTCCAAGCCCAGAAAGCATGGAGACATTGGCTTGAGGGGGCTAACCACCCTTTTCTCATTTTGACTGACCACCGCAATCTGGGGTACATCCGGGCGGCGAAGAAAATAAACCCTCACCAGGCAAGGTGGTCAATGTTTCTCACCCGGTTTTGTTTCACCCTGTCATACAGGCCAGGTTCTCAGAATGCTAAGGCAGATGCTCTGTCCCGACTGTATGATACAGAGGGGAGTTCCATGGAGCCCACTCCCATACTTCCGGCGTCGTGTCTGGTGGCACCGGTGGTGTGGGAGGTGGACGCGGACATCGAGCGGGCGTTGCGTAACGAACCCACTCCTCCCCAGTGTCCAGAGGGTCGGGTGTACGTCCCGCTGGAGGTTCGCGATCGTTTGATCTATTGGGCTCACACGTCACCCTCCTCTGGTCATCCTGGTATCGGTCAGTCTTAGTGGGAAGTACTGGTGGCCCACCTTAGCTAAGGACGTGAGGGTTTATGTTTCTTCCTGCTCGGTGTGCGCCTAGTGTAAGTCTCCTAGACACCTGCCCAGAGGGAAATTGCAACCCCTACCCGTTCCACAACGACCGTGGTCCCACCTATCGGTGGATTTCGTGACGGATCTTCCCCCCTCACAAGGGAATACCACGATCCTGGTCATTGTGGATCGGTTTTCTAAATCCTGCTGCCTCATTCCTCTGCCCGGTCTCCCTACGGCCCTACAGACGGCCCTACAGAGGCCCTATTTACACACTTCTTCCGGCACTATGGGATACCTGAGGATATAGTGTCTGATCGGGGTTCCCAGTTCACCTCGAGGGTTTGGAGGGCGTTCATGGAACGTCTGGGAGTCTCGGTCAGCCTGACCTCAGGGTTTCACCCTGAAAGTAACGGGCAGGTGGAGAGAGTCAACCAGGAGGTGGGTAGGTTTCTGAGGTCGTATTGCCAGGACCGGCGGGGGGATTGGTCGGTTTTCCCCTGGGCAGAGATGGCCCAAAACTCCCTCCGCCACTCCTCCACTAACCTTTCTCCATTCCAGTGTGTACTAGGTTATCAGCCGGTCCTGGCACTATGGCATCAGAGCCAGATCGAGGCACCTGCAGTGGATGAATGGTTTCGGCACTCACAGGAGACCTGGAACGCTGCCCATGTGCGCCTGCAGCGGGCTGGAGCCGCGTGTCAGGGGGGGGTATTGTTACGGATTCTGCCGAGGCTGCCCCTCCTCCTTGCTCGGGCAGGCTTCGGAGTTCGTCATCACCGGAATACTAGCTGCTGCTGATCTATGTTTCTATGTTGCACCTGTTGTCTATTGTCACACACCTGTAGCCCATTATTGTAATCACGCCTTCCCTATTTAACCCAGTGGCTCCCAATGTGTTTTGTGCGTGGTTGTTTTCGTTTCATGTGTCGTTTGTGAGCGGGTTAGTTCCTCCCTGTGTGGAGAGATTTCTGTATTGTATTCTTTACTCATTTCTCAGTAAAGTACGTTTCTTCGAGTTCTGTGTCCTGCGCCTGACTTCGACCCACCGCATTACACTAACACTCGTGACATATTTAGATTTTTTTATTCTGCTTTGTCACTAAAATCATAATAAACACTGACAACTAAAATATTGTGTTATTGTTATGCGTATTATTATTAATAATAATAATGGGGGGGGGGTAGTTCTAAAATTAACCCCAAAAGGTTCTTCCAAAGGTTCTTCGAGGATCCTTTAAAAGGGGTTCTTTGAAGAACCCTTTTAAAGAGTTCTTCGAATAACTTATAGGGGTTCCCCCACAGTTTCAATTTGATGAACCCCTAAAGGATCATCCAGGAACCTTTACTTTTTAGAGTGTAGTTCAAAAACTTATTTTTAGAGTGTAGCCTTTTGTCGCCAATGCATTATTCATCCAGCGCTATGCTATGTAACGCTACTTTCAAATAGAGTTCCCTAGAGGAATCCCTGACATATCGTCTCTCTCAGAGACGGCCTGGATGATCAGAGAGGAGTTATGGGCTTGAGGAACTTGTATCTACAGAGTTAGTGTTGCTACTGTGCTGTCCCTGTGGAGTTGCAACTCTAACCTTGCTCTCATTACAGTTCAAAGTTACTCAGCCACAAACATTCAGCTCTCAGGGCCGCATATGAGAAGAATTCAGATGGTGGATTTTTAAGTAGTGTGTGTGCATGCGGATCTGCAAAAGTGGATGGCTTGCAGTGTCATTCCCTTCCACAAATTAAACTGTGAAGTGTTCTTATGGAGACTATTCAATTATAGTGGATTCTACAGTATTTAGCTATTTTCGTCAGCACAGCTAGGCCATTTTGAGTGACAGACAGCTGTGGAGATAATGAAGTCATTTAAAATGGTAGATTGGCTCAGCATCAGGCAGTCCTTAGCTTGCCTCACTGTGGTAATTAGAGCTGTCAGAGAATGGGACTCTCATGTTTCCAAGAATGATTTGTGTGGTATTTGTGCTGCAAACTGTTACATAAAACATTGTATGACACAATTGTTTGTTTGACATTTGGTGCAGAATTTTCTTGGACATTTAAGAAATAACAATAACTATGCACTTCAGTAGGTGTGAGTAAATAACACATTAACAACTGTCATCTTTGCAATCCCACAGTCCAAATGGAAAAATTGAAAATATGAAAAACATACATATGCATACATAAATAAAAACAGAATAAACAATAAATAAAATACATAAAATACATGCTCCGGTACTTTGGCGACTAAGAAAGTATTTTTTAAACCTCCCGCTTTGGGCTGGATGTGTCAATGTGTAGTTCATACATGCATAATCGATGAGCAGAATTACTGTCTAAACTCGATTAGCCATGAAATCTATTTTCCCTACATTATCCCCACGTGGGCCATACCCTTTGCAATTTGAGTTCTAGCCAATGAGCTTAAGCCCCTCGCATTTGCGTGACAGCTAGCAAGAGGCCTGCCCAGCGCTTTCTAATGAGGTTCCAGGGCGGGCCCAACGGCTCAGTGGACACAGCAGAGAGAGAGAGAGAGAGAGAGAGAGCGCGCAATGACGTGGTGCACATATCTGCACAACTGTGACGTATTATGCAATTTTCGGGGACCACTTCTGGCTCGTGAGCGCTACTTTCAGAACTACTGGCTAAAAACTATACAAGCGTACCGGCGAATATCTTTAACAATAGAGCTGGCTGAATTTCAATGGGAAATGCCTTTGATGTTATACACATTAATATTCATTAGAAACTGTATCACAAAATAACACCATTAATGCATACTGTATAGACCTTGCAACATAAAGTTTGTTATGTACTACAGGTGTAGGATCTTAATTTGACCAGTTTCTCTGTAAGGTTCTGTATTTATTTTCTTAGTCAACTTTGTGTTCTTGAACGTAGCCCTGTTTCTTTGTGTTCTTGAACGTAGCCCTGTCTTAAATTTTTGTTCATTGATTTCACCTGTGTTACTCACCTGGTCTCATCAGCTCCTTATTTAGTTCAGTTCATTCTGTTTGTGCCTTGTGAGGTATTGTTCATTTTGACTCTACTAAGCCTGTTCCAAGCTCATTTGTGAGAACCAGTTATAGCCTTCAATCCTAGTTTTTGATTATCCTGCCTGTTTTCCTACCTGTGTATGACCATTGCCTGCCTGTGACCACGATTCCTGCCTTTTGCGAAGGTGAATTAAACACCTGCCGTGCTCTGCACGTGAATCTACACCTATTTCTCCCTGAGTATTCATTACAGAATACCTCACCAAAAAACGGAATTGATTCAGCGGAGCTACAGCGGTGCCTAACCCAGCAAGAGGAGTGTATGGAGGAAATCTGCCATCTTCTCCGCCAGCCCATCCCTACTCCTCCGATGCCAGGTATCGTAACCCATAGCCCTCCATCATTCATATCCATGCCTGGAAAGTATGACGGTTCACCTGGGAAATGTCAGGGATTTCTGATGCAATGCAGCAAATACATTGAGCACAACCCCACTAACTTTGCCACCGACAAGAGCAGGGTGGATTTTGTTGTGTCTCTACTCACAGGCAAAGCCCTGGATTGGGCCACCGCCATATGGACTGCCAACAGCACAGAACTCGGATCCGAGACCCATTTCCACACCCTCTTCAAAGAGGTATTCGATCACTCACCTTCCGCACCATGGCTGCAGGGAGTGGATCGAGTGAGGCTGCTTTACTTACCGTCTACCGAAGAGGGCTCAACAGGGAACTTCAGGCGGAGCATGCCTGTAGAGGTAACCTTCAGGATTTAAATCAATACATTCGTATGTCCATCTCCATCGACCACCTCGTCGCCGACCGTCAAAGAACTCTGCCACCCAGGAACCTGAAACCTTCTCTTTTCATGAGTCCGTCATCCCGTCCGAGTCTTCCAGAGCCCATGCAGTTGGGCCATGCTCCTCTCCCGCGTATCGAACGTCAAAGGCGGATCCCTGGAGTGTCCCCACCGAAGGGCCGTGTTTACCCCCTATCTATCCCTGGAAATGAGGCAATGGAGATCTACATTGATGAAGCGCTCTAACACGGTTTCATTCATCCTTCTTCCCCAGCTGCATCCAGCTTCTTCTTTGTTGGAAAAAAGGACAGTGGTCTCCGTCCATGTATTGATTACCGTTCCCTGAATGACATCACGGTCAAGAACCGTTTCCCTCTTCCTCTGATCCCAACGACCCTTGAACAAGTGGGCCGCGCCAACATCTATACAAAACTCGACCTGCGAAGTGCATATAACCTTGTCCATATACCTGAAGGTGACGAATGGAAGACGGCCTATATCACCGCACGAGGGCACTACGAATACCTGGTCATGCCCTACGGCCTTACTAACGCCTCCGCAATCTTCCAATCCTTTATGAACAAGGTTTTCCAGGATATGATCAACCGCTTTCTCATCGTCTACATAGATGACATCCTGATTTACTCCCACTCCCTGAAGGAACACGTACAGCATGTACAAAAGTTTCTTCAACAACTCCTTGACCATAACCTTTATTATGAAGACTGAAAAGAGCACCTTCCATGTAACCTCAGTAAACTTCCTCAGTTTTGTACTGACACCTGGAGGGGTCAGCATGGATGAGAACAAAGTCACCGCCGTCAGTAACTGGCTCAAACCCACCAACGTTAAGGAACTCCAACGTTTCATTGGGTTCTCCAACTTCTATCGCTGGTTCATTCGGAACTTCAGTTCTACTGCCGCTCCCCTCACTGCCCTTACCAACCAAAAGACCCGGACCCTTCAATGGACTGATACCGCCCTGACTGCTTTCAACACCTTGAAACGCCTCTTCACCTCAGCTCCTGTCCTTCGCCAACCTGATCTGACTCTTACTTTCACCCTGGAGGTGGACGCCTCCGAAGTAGGAGTAGGAGCCATACTCTCTCAGCGGGTGAAAACACCTCCAAAATTACATCCCTGTGCCTTCTCCAGGAAGTTATCCGCCGCTGAGAGGAATTACGATGTGGGGAACCGAGAACTCCTCGCCATCAAGCTGGCCCTCGAGGAGTGGCGCCACTGGTTGGAGGGCGCACAACATCCCTTTCTTGTCCTAACAGATCATCGTAATCTGGAATATATCAGAGGGGCCAAGAGGTTAAACTCCAGACAAGCCCGCTGGGCTCTTTTCTTCACATGCTTCCATTTTCATGTTACTTACATCCCTGGAAAGAAAAACGTAAAAGCTGATGCTCTCTCCCGCCTGTTTGACCTTCTGACCAGTAACTCAGACCCTACACCAATTCTTCCTTCCTCTTGCATTAAAGGACCGGTACAGTGGGAGGTTCACTTTGCTATACAAGAAGCCCTAACCTCAGACTCTTCTCCTCCTGAGACACCAGCTGGGAAGAGATACGTACCAGAAGCTGTTAGACTCCAACTGATGCAATGGTGTCACACGTCCTTGGGGTCAGGACATCCGGGCATTACACGAACCACCGAACTTCTAGCCCGTAAGTTCTGGTGGTCCTCACTGGCATCCGACGTAAGAGATTACGTACTCTCCTGTCCAGTCTGCGCCCAAACCAAAAGCCCTTGTCATCTCCCTTCCGATAAGCTTCAACCTTTGCCAATCCCTCACAGACCCTGGTCCCACATAGCTGTTGACTTCATCACAGACCTTCCGGAATCCTCTGGTAACACCACCATCCTTGTCATAGTAGACCGTTTTTCAAAAATGTGTCGTCTGGTTCCTCTTCCTCATTTACCTAACGCCATGGAATTGGCTGAGTGTATGTTCCAGCAGGTATTCCGTCTGTATGGGATTCCGGAGGACATCGTCTCTGACCGCGGGCCCCAGTTTGTCTCCCGGGTGTGGCGAGCCTTCTGTGACCGACTGTGGGTCGCCCTCAGCCTCTCCTCCGGGTACCATCCCCAGACCAACAGGCAGACAGAACGCCTGAACCAAGAAATAGGGAAGTACCTCCGCCAACAATGTTCTGCCTCTCCACACGACTGGAGTCGGTATATGGCCTGGGCCGAATACGCTCAGAACTCACTCATGCATTCATCCCTTTGCCTTACTTCGTTTCAGTGTGTACTTGGTTACCAACCCCCCATGTTTCCCTGGGAGGCGGAGCCTGGTACTGTCCCAGCTGTCGACGTCTGGTTTCGGCATAGTGAGCGGGTATGGGAGACCGCTCACCGGCATCTGCAGGAAGCCTCTAATACCCAGAAACGCTTTGCCGACAGACGCCGCCGACCTACGCCACTCTTTCACCCCGGACAGCGTGTGTGGCTCTCTACCAGAGACATCCGGCTCCGCTTTCCCTGCAAAAAGTTCTGTCCTCGCTTCAAGATAACCCATCGCTTCAACCCTGTCACGTACCGCCTCCAGTTACCCCCGTCAGTTTAAAATATCCTCGTCCTTCCATGTGTCTCTGTTAAAACCGGTCACCTACAGTCCTCTTCATCCTCCAGTCTCAACCCGCAGTGCGCCCCCACCGTTGGATGTCGGAGGGGAACCTGCCTATACCATTCAGGCCATCCTTGATTCCAAATGCCTGAGAGGTCGCATCCACTATCTAGTGGACTGGGAACGTTATGGGCCTGAAGACCGGTCCTGGGTTCCCGACCAGGACATCCCCGACCCAGAGATGATTCAGGCATTCCACCGTAACCGTCAGGGGGGGGGGGGGTACTGTAAGGTTCTGTATTTATTTTCTTAGTCAACCTTGTGTTCTTGAACGTAGCCCTGTCTTTCATTTTTGTTCATTGATTTCACCTGTGTTACTCACCTGGTCTCATTAGCTCCTTATTTAGTTCAGTTCGTTCTGTTTGTGCCTTGTGAGGTATTGTTCGTTTTGACTCTACCAAGCCTTTTCCTAGCTCGTTTGTGAGAACCAGTTATAGCCTTCAGTTCTAGTTTTTGATTCTCCTGCCTGTTTTCCTACCTGTGTATGACCATTGCCTGCCTGTGACCATGATTCCTGCCTTTTACGAAGGCAAATTAAACACCTGCCGCGCTCTGCGCGTGAATCTACACCTTTTTCCTCCCTGAGTATTCATTACATTCTCACAGCAGGAAAATAATCTTGCAGCAAGAATAAATGTGAATTATTGTGTATTATAAATAATGGACATTTTTGTAGGGGTTGATAAAAATAAATGTTAGGGCAAGTGAAGTCTGACATTTTTAAATGGAAATTACAAACTTTAGAATACTTTTTAAACCTCGAATACACTACAAGTTTGCATTTCGTGTAACAAACGGGTGATGAAATTAAGAGCCTAGACCTGTATGTAGCTACAATAAAGATCAAAGTACCTAAGCTACAGAAAATAACTTGTTTCACAAGCTTACAGTATCAATATTGGTTCTCTATCTCCATGTATCAAGATTCAATGCTGACTGAGTATCGGACACAATACACACACACCATAGACAAACTGTGTGTGAAGACCGAACAGTGTCCACACCAGGGGTGTTAAAATCTTACCCTATGAGGTCAGGACTACTGCTGGTTTTCTGTTCTACCTGATAATTAATTGCACACACCTAGTGTCCCAGCTCTAAGTCAATCCCATATTAGAGGGGAAGAATGAAAAAAAAGCAGTGAAACTGGCTTCGAGGTCCAGATTTGAATTTGAGGGCTCTACGCTGTCTCTCTACAGTCTGTAGACAGGTCCAGACATTCACAGAGACTAAGCTACTCCCTGAGGTCTATACTCTATATACCACCTTGTTACGTTCCCCAGCAAGAAAACCAAAAATGTCGCTGAAACAGAAGGGAAAACTAACAGTCATTGATCAACAACCAAAACGAAACAGGTGGGGTACTCAGCCAGCCACTCTTAAATATCACCTGTGCGAGCAGACGGCAACCAGCACAGGTGTAACACATACTGACTAACGAGGTGACACCAATCGGTGCGCCATACGTGCTAACGAGCTATACGTGCTAAAGTCCAACCTCAAAACATCAATGGAAAAACCAAAACCTGTAACAACCTCCTCCTGGGCCATCTGCTACAGTAGTTCCATTCCAACAACCCAACCATCTATTCATTAATTTATTTATTAGTAATCCATTCACACATTATCCTCCATTATGGGCTTTAGATCACATGCAACTGACACTGCCTTGTCTCTGAATTTGATGCTTTTCTACCAGTCATCTGGGTAACACTTTACTTTATAGGGGGGTATTCATTACACATTCATGAAACCAGTCATAACACCTTTACGAGTGTTGCTGTATCATAAAGGTGTTTTGAATGCCTTATGTATACTCCCAATAGTGAAGTGTTACCGTTATCCTTCCACCTCCCATCTCTCTGTCTCTCTCTCTGTCTCTCTCTCTCTATATATATAATCAATATTGGGACTGGATTAAATAATCAGCGAGGCTGATCTTATTTGCTAGTTGCCAGTGACAGCAGGTGAGAGCCGTCTGTTGGTCCGGCGCTGCCCCAGTGGACCCTGGGAGAAGAGACGAGGGGGATATTTGTTTTTCTTCCATGTATCGAGCCGTCTGCTCATCTGTCAGACGTGTTTTTCTCCTATGCTGGCAACATATGTTGAAATGGAGATGATGGGAGGTAGGGGAGAAGCCATTGGGAGAATGGGATTGTGGAATAAATGGATTGGAATGAGACAGGGGAGATGTTGCCTCCCTTTTACATTCTTGATTAACCTATCCACCAATTTCCAGATCCTAAAATGAATCTAGAAGGACTGACCTGCTCTCAGAAAGCTAATAATAGCTTACCTTACTGTCATTCTCCAAGTTATTTTGGCTGTGGTCTATTTTGGCTGTGGTCATTGACAGGAAAGCAGAGAGAAGAAACAGATTCACACAATGTCTAGTGCTATTGCCAAAGAGAATGATTAAACAACAACAATAACTGTGATGATGGAGTATAAAGCCTCATTTATTATGGAAAGGTCTAAACAACGACATACCTTGGCGACAGTAGGTTCTTGAATGCAAAGGTTGTACAATGTATAATTTACACCTGATAATTTTTTTGGGTACTGTCCTTTTTGTGAGACTTTCTTCGAGCGCCCCCCTGAGTTTTGAGAGAGATCTGCAAGGTAAATAGAACGCAAAAGCGCTAAGTTTGTCGCAAACCAGTGCCCGTAGTACGTTAACAACATGGCTGCTCCCTTGATGGTACGTTTATCCTTCGCTTTTCACGTTGCTGACGCTAATAAATACTAAACCAGTATTTTGCATTAGTGTAGCCTATATTGTCAAATTGAATGTAATCTCTGAGTTTAGCGTCCAAAATACGCACGCTATAGCACAAAAAGTGGAGGGATCACATCACGGTGAGTGTATCTCGATAGTGATGTCTCAGAAATGTTTTCAGGACTAATATTTTTGTGACAGGAAAGATATTCTGCATCACCTACATGATTAAATAAATACAATATTTTAAGTACAATGAGCGTTCATATTTTTGCAGAAATACAAATAGCAAGGCCGGCTGCCTTGGACAAACAGCATGCACACAACCAAACGCTCCGGCTCAACACATGGCATATAGCTAACTAGGTAAAATGTCTTCTCACCTCTGCCTGCTCAAATTCCTACCTGTCACATTTTTCTAGATTATCAATCAAATAGATGTGATGTCTAATCATATACTAATCAATGATTTGTTGGAGTGCAAAAGTCTACACATACATGGGGCCCTCCAGGAACAGTAGTGATGAACTGGTCTATGAAGTCAAAATCCAAATAATGCAACATCACACATGGACGAGAGTGGAGGTGCAAACTAAAGCACTCATCTCACCACTCTTGGGTTTATATTTACAGCATATTAGCATGGCTAGTAGATTTCCTCTCCTTTGCATTGTGCATTTCTCTCCTTTCTCACTGTCCATGTTCTGTGTATCTGTCTATCTGTTGATGCAGCTAAGCTGTAGGCAGGTGACCCTCTTGGTCGCCACGTCTTGTTACTGGAGCTCTATCCCTGTGGCTCAGCCCTCACTACAAGCCAGGCTCCTCCTCTTCCTGAGCCAGTGTTTACATGACATTGAGCTATCCTCAGCTGGAGCTCCTGGTTCTAGAACTGAGGTCTACGACAGAAGAATTTGTATGTGTAACAGGAAAACACACAGATTATTCTAACTACATGCATTTCTATCTGCACACCACGGTCTAAAATGAATGTGTATGTTATCATCCGGTCCCAAATCGTTCCCTATCCTTCCCCCTTGGCCCTTACCCTTCAATGCACGATCTATAAGGCGTTAGTAAGCAAAATGGTGGACGCTCCAACACTACACTGCTTATGCTATCCAGACCCTTTAGATCTGCATGCAATGAAGTGTTAGGGCTAAAGCGAATGTGTAGGGAGCGAATTGGAACCGGGTGTCCCAACTCCATAAACATTGTGCTCAGCCCAACCCCTGTCTCTTTCCCCTCACAGTTTCTATGGCTACACCCAGCAGAACTGTGGGGACAACGTTGCAGCTGGTTATTATATCCTTAGCCTGAAGGGAGGATTCAGGTAACTGTTGCGCCATCTTGGGCTGCAAATAACTGCCTATGCATGCCCTCTTTTTGACCTGTTGGTGAATATTGATGTGCTTTCAGTGTTTCTTTGTCATGCATTTGGATGTTTTTGTTGTTGTTGAATTTGCTGATCACTGTGTCATTCACTTGTTGTTATTGATGACTAGTCTGTTGACCCTCCAGGTTTGCAGGGCAGTCGGGAGTGGTTCCAATGAGACAGAAGAGAACCACTGGGATACCTCCATAGAGGAAGTGGATGTCAGCAACACACTCATTAACTACACAGGCCTGGAAAACCTGGGTACATACCACTTTATTCATGGGGTGGGGATTTGTATTAATGCAGGATCAATAAGCAAGTTACCCTTCCTAAATATTAGTGGATAACCATTTTGGTTCATATGTATTTTTATGGATGTACTCAATGGCAGTGGTTTTCAACCTGTTTTCCACAGGTTTAAAAAAAAAAATGTTTTTAACAATAAATAACAGTTGGGAGTATTAATGGTATTATATGCAATTTTACATTACTTTTCACAATGTAAATAGTTTATAAAAATAAAAATAGGCCTTTAATCTGTTACATTCACTGACAAAATGTACTCTAAATTTGACCGCCAGGATTTTATGTAAAAAAAGTTCTGCGACTGCGGATGGTGGATCTCGAGCTTTTGGCAGTTGGGAACCACTGCTCTATGCTGTAAAATATAACTAATTTTTCTCTCTTTCTCTCTCTCTCTGTGAAACAGCGGGAGCTGCGTACTCTCTCTGTGAGTGGCTGCGCTGAGGTGGATCACTGGTTCCTGTCCCGCCTACATATCTTCCAGGACACCGTGGAGGAGCTGGACATTTCCAACTATCCCTGAATCTCTGTGGTGGGCCTGGCCGCACTGCAGAAGCTGAAGTACACTCACCCACACTGGAGGGAATGACAAAGACAGAGGCTTTTTTATCAATTTGTCTTTTCTCGGTTACTCACGTCCTATCTCCTTGCTTCGTTCTTAAAATGTATTGGAGGAAAAAAATACAATGTCCCTCCCTTTGGACATTCTCCTCCAATGCGTTTTGAGAAGAAGCTGAGGAGAGAGGACACAAGGAATCAAGGGAAGATTAATTGAGAAAGAGACAGAATTACTCAAATGTCCATGCATCTCCTCATGGCACTTGCCTTAGATATATTTGCATATGTGTATGTATAGGGGTCAATGGACTCCTTAACTTCACTAATTGACACAAACATCCCTTCTCTTCCTCTTGTGTATCAGGGGTCTGTGACGGCTGGACGTGTCCTCCCTCCCCAGGCTCCAGAACCCTGGGCTGGTCGCCATCCTGCTGGAGGAGATGCTTCCTCACTGCCATGTTACTGCTGTTGGGTACGACCGCAGCCTGATCTACAGCCACACACAGATAGACGCCCAGACATGGATAAAGGCCCAGTCTGAGGCTGGACCTCAAAGACTGACTAGAGAAGTGGAGAGACACAATCAAAGTCGTGCATGGTGACAAATGCACAATCAAGCAGTCCGCTCTTTCTGTCTCTTTAACTAACACTTACACAGACAAACAGGCTGGGAGGGATGCCCATTTAGTTTGATGTAGAGCCTCACTGATTAAAAATTATAAATTAACAGACAAGTGTTTTACTTACTTGTAGAGCATCATTGTCCTTAAACTATCAAAATGATCCGTCCAAAAATATTTGCTTCAGAAAATGTATATATGATGATGGTACAGATGATTATAATGCATTGTATTGGTGATGCAATAAAATATTTATTTGTAAAGTATGCCTTGTGTTGTACATCTGGATCAATACAGACATTAAAACCAAATGGACAGAGTTATGGTTAGCATTTTAAAACTGGTGTGAATCTTATTAACTGTAAATGAGGGTTGTAAATCCCATAATCCTTTGTGAGACTGAGGAGATGAGACTTTAAAGGTGCGGTTGAATAGGAAGAATAACGATTCAAGAGGAAAACGGAGAGATTAACATATTTTGTAGATTGCGGTAATTATGTATTAACTACCTTATATACTGTAGCAATCATACTGTTCAAAACATTGCTGTCATGACCTCATGCTTAAACTACTTCTGCAGGTACATAAATGTCCGTGATATGATTGCTTCTCTTAAATTATGACAATGTAACAGATTTTGTTTTACTTGCACCGATACAAAACAGCTCCGCTAATTTATAAATCCAACTGCAATCTGCAAAAGTAGGGCAACGCTTTCGCATGTGCTTGTTTCTAGTCGGAATAGTTCTTATGCGGAAATTAGCAACACGGAATTAATTCGTGACCAACAACAACAATCATATCGCGACTGTACGAATTAACTTGCATATGTAGCAAATTAAGTTAAACACACGGGAGCAACCCACACAATATCATACAAATCTGTCTGTGAAGGATAAGTCTAGACGGATAAATGTCTGATGTACCAGGTATACCTTTTTCGTCTTGGGCTGGCCTTTGCTTGAAAATTAAGTGCAGCCAGCCAACCAACCAGCTAACTTAACTAGCTACATTGCTAGCTAGCTGCCTAGTTAAAGCTAGCTAACTAAAGCGTTCACCATTGTGGTTAGCTACTTGTAAATATTAACTTGACATGGATTTGTTTCGTATTTTCCAGGAACTTCTAACAGAGAAGAGGTCGAGGACAACACCCCCGAACCAGAGGTAAGAAATACTACAGCTGTGTTTAGGAACTGTCCGTGTGTGTGCATGCCTTGCCCCATGGATACCTGGCTGGCTAACGTTAGCCAAGAACTAGCTAGTAGCCACGACTAGTTTGTCAGGCACACGGTTAGTAGAGAACCTATCATGACTTGTCAAATCAAATTGTATTGGCCACAAGCGCCGAATACAACAGGTTGCAGACATTACAGTGAAATGTTTACTTACAGCCCTTAACCAACAGTGCATTTATTTTAGAATAAAATAAAACAACAACAAAAAAGTGTTGAGAAAAAAAGAGCAGAAGTCAAATAAAATAACAGTAGGGAGGCTATATATACAAGGGGGTACCTGTGCAGAGTCAATGTGCGGGGCACCAGCTAGTTGAGGTAGTTGAAGCAATATGTACATGTGGGCAGAGTTAAAGTGACCATGCATAAACAATTAACAGAGTAGCAGCAGCAGCGTAAAAAGATGGGGTGGGGGTGGGGGGGCAGTGCAAATAGTCCGGGCAGCCATGACTAGCTGTTCAGGAGTCTTATGGCTTGGGGGTAGAAGCTGTTGAGAAGTCTTTTGGACCTAGACTTGGCACTCCGGTACCGCTTGCCGTGCGGTAGAAGAGAGAACAGTCTATGACTAGGGTGGCTGGAGTCTTTGACAATTTTGAGGGCTTTCCTCTGACGCCGCCTGGTATAGAGGTCCTGGATGGCAGGAAACTTGACCCCAGTGATGTACTGGGCCGTACGCAATACCCTCTGTAGTGCCTTGCGGTCGGAGGCCGAGCAGTTGCCATACCAGGCGGTGATGCAACCAGTCAGGATGCTCTCGATGGTGCAGCTGTATAATTTGCATGCAATACAATGTACATCATCTTATGATGTGCATAAAACCAAGCAAGGATTATATTGTAATGTCCTTGATCAAACTAATGTTTCCATGTTTACACTGAATTTCCTCTTGATTTCTGCTAGGAGCAGTCAGACAATAGCAGTGACGACGGCGAGGCATCAGGGGACACAGAGAGTAGGTGTCAAGGTTTTGCTTTTAACATGAAAGTCTCATATTTTCATCAGAATAATTATTTGTTCCTTTCGTACAGTGGATTTCCTGCGCAATCTCTTCTCTAAAACCTTGGGCATATCTGGAGAGAAGGTTTTGGATGAGTTGACTCTTGAGGGGGTGGCCAGTTACATACAGAGTGGCAAATGTGAGTCTTTTATTCATCTATAACCCAGTGTGCACACATTTCATGTAGGGGTTATTGACTATGTAGCCCAGCAAACAGTGCATCTGGCAACATCTAGGCCTAGTTGTATAAATAAGTCATTAGTCAACCCAAGAAAGTAGACTGTATTATGAATAACATCTGTCTAGCCTGAGGCCATATCATTTGCTTGCTGAACAACATACCAAGATTTAAGTATGTTACTACAACCACCTGACTATGTGACACTGCTTCATTGGATAACAAATGCTACAATCCAGGAAAAAAAAATATTCTCTCTGTTCCTCTATCCTCCACAGGCAAAAACATAATCTGTATGGTGGGGGCAGGGATCTCTACATGTGAGTAACTCCCCCTCTTGCATAACTGTGGGCTGAACATAACATAATTAGTCTAGAAATGTTTTGTTTTGTTGGACATATAAGACACATAGCCTAAATACAAATAGATTTCCCTCGAAATTGGATGTACAATGTATCCACCACTTTTGTGACGATGACACTGTCCCTCTGTCCCCCTCAGCGGCTGGGATCCCTGACTTCCGCTCCCCAGACACGGGGCTCTATGCCAACCTGCAGAAGTACAACCTGCCCTACCCTGAGGCCATCTTCCAGATAGACTACTTTAAGGTCTGACCGCTTTCTGTCGGATTCTTTTGGCTTAAGCTTGCTACACTAACGATCTACACAGATTATTTTGTTCTTTGCTGCTATCACTACTCAAGATTTACCTCTCTCTTTCTACATCAGAAACACCCTGAGCCTTTCTTTGCCCTGGCCAGGGAGCTGTATCCAGGACAGTTTAAGGTAGGATCTAGCCTATTTTCTGGACTTTAATTTTCTTAACTTAATTTCCTGAATGATGCAATAGGTGCCTGTGTATTTTTTTTGATATCACTAACAGCAGTGTTGTTGTATGTTAAGCCCACAGTATGTCACTACTTCATCAAGTTGCTGAAGGACAGGGGGCTACTCAAACGCTGCTACTCACAGGTTAGGTATTCTTTCATATACTTTATTATGTGTCTGAGTTAGTCACCTACAGCCTGTATTGAATTGTTATTGGGGTCGTCCATTTCTGTCTGGGCAGAATATTGACACCCTGGAGCGTGTGGCAGGACTGGAGGGAGAGGACCTGATTGAAGCCCATGGCACCTTCTACACCTCACACTGTGTCAGCTTTATGTGCCGCAAAGAGTACGACTTGGACTGGATGAAAGGTTAGTGTATGTGGTACGGTAATTTCTAACTTGGATGGTTTAACACTGTTATACCACCTAGGCAGACACTCATTTACATGTATATGCTAATTAAGTTGTCATTTAAAAGGAATGGTGCAATTAAAATAATTGTTGAATTATGATCTCTTTTACCTCTGACCTGCAGAGAAAATCTTCTCTGATGACATCCCAAAATGTGACAAGTGCAGCAATCTGGTTAAACCAGGTGAGTGCTTGCCTGATCATTTCCTTTCACTTCTCATCTATCCTTACTTGAATATGCTCTCTCCCTTTTTCAGTTCCTCATAGTTCAAAGTTCTTACTGACCCGTGTGTGATACTTTTTTTTGGTAAAATACTTGATTTCTCCTTGTTCTCCATTTTCAGATATTGTTTTCTTTGGTGAGAATCTACCAAAGAGGTTCTTCACCTCAATGGCCATGGTTAGTGTGGTTTGGGTGGTGACCTGATAGACTACATTGAGTTTGTATGTCTTTGTCTTTTCCATGTATGTGCAGATGTGTGTGTGTGTACCTTGTCAAAGTTGCGTCAATTCAAATCTGGCATTAGGAACAAAAGAGGTCAACACGACTTCTAAGATATACTAGTTATTTTAATTAATGCAAAAACCCTCAATGGTAAATATGATGTTTCGTATATACGGGCTCTTTGAAATACCTCGCAGGGCACTTCAGAGAACTAATCCATTGTTCTAGGTTCTTGCTCAAATACTCTGACAGAGAGAGTTTCCCACCTCTCTGCTGGCCAATTAGAGTAGAGACTTGAGCGTGGTTTAGACTTACTCAGCCTATCCGTTGGCGCACAGGCTAGTCCCCCGCCTCTTCTGTTACCAGGCATACGTTTATCATAACAACCTGTCATAGTGAGAAGATCCAGCTCCCCTAGACACCATTCCTACGTCCAAGGAAGGTTCACAGATCACAAAGAACCAGTATATTCCAGTATCTGGAGACACAAATCCTTATCTCATTTTACCCCCTAAAACAGCTCTTCACATCAATCACAGCTTGCCAGGTGTCACAACCTACATTAGCCCAGTCAAGAATGCATTCTTTCTAAGTTAGTCATCCCATCAATTTAGGAGAATAATACATCTCTAATAATCCCCCTTTTCACACCCAGTAGGGTGTGACTCAAAATAAGAAAACACAGGGTGTCATTCATTATAATACAATACAAACAAAAATAATCACACTTTTATTAATAGGCCATAATGATACAAAAAAATAAAACCCTCAGTCCATCTACACCCAACTTGCAAATTGTTACCAGTCACCAAGGAACTTCAAACCATCACATAAGGAAAGACAAACATTCATATGGTTAACTTGATTAATAAAGCATAAAACACAGGATTAATAGAACACAAAACATAAGACTATTAAAACATAAAACACAAACAGAGAAGTAAATTTTGGCCCCCTTTAGACACCCTTTAGTGTCACTCCACCAAGCCTGGTAGGTCATATCCTCCATTCCTTAGGTCGGAGTCCAGGATTGGGCCGTATCTCACCATCTGTTGGGAAACCACCTTCCCCATCTCCTTTCTCACCAAACCTCAGACACAGGAAATAAGACAACATCCACAAAGAACAAGTATACCCATAGAAGCTATAACTTCACCCAGAATAGTTACAACAATAGTTTTCCATTTACCAAATATGTTATCAAACCAACCGTTTATGGAGCTATCAATACCAGAGTTCTCAGCCAGTTCGTTCGTCAGCGTGGTTACTCCCTGAAGCTCTTTTGTCACGGACCCGTCCGGTGCTATATTGTTTGAGGATGAAAGTACAGCACATATATCCAAACAGAACACAAACTCCGCCCCGCTCAGCCAAAAGCATATCTAAAGCTATTCTATTCTGCCATGTTATTAAGCTAGTTGCCGCTGTCTGCTCATCTAATCCCTTTAATGCATCACGAGTGTGGTTTATAAATCTTTGCTGGTTATAGTAAATATAATTCATCCAATCTACGTTTTTATTAATTGTTGACCACCAAAAAAGACTTGATTCAAACTCAGCTGCGATCTGATTCCTAGCTTTGAATTGTTCTGGAACCCCTCGAGGTACTCCTATCACATCAAAGGATCCTTTCATTAAAGGATCCCGGGAGGAGGTCCTACTTTCTATGTGACAACTCACCAGTCTCTGACACGTTTGATTATTTGCGTATGTAGGTGAATTCACAATCAGTTATCACCACACAACCATCAGATGTCAGCACGGGCCTGGTTTTGGTTCCTAAAATCCTCTGGCTGCAACAAAGAGGAGAGATTAGTCATGGTCTCTTTTAGTTGTGATTTTCTCTGTGTAGGAGCAGGAGCTAAGATGCCCTACTCTGTATCCTATCTTACTAGTCCTAGAAAAACAATTAGAATCCCCTGAGACTTCAAACGTAGGCAACCTAGGTCGGAATGACTTTGTTATCGGGGGATACAGATAGTTCAAGTTACTACAAGACTCTTTCACCACATTCCCAGGTGGCTTGCATGGAGGATAAACCTGTTTTTGCGTACTTCAGACTTTCAGACAGTACCTACCCTTCTATGGGTCGCACTGCCATTTCTGGTAATTCCCTACTTTCACAATACTACACCTGTCCCTAAACTGTGTATGGAGATTTACATATCCCCCCCGCTCGGTATGAGCAACTACATAGTCCCAGGATGTACATGGTGACATACATATGGTGATGTCCTCCCCTAAAGTCCCTAGTACTTCCCCTTTCCCTACGTCTAGCTGTCTCCTATGCCTTCGTAGACTGTGCTCAGGTATTATTTTATCAACTTGTGTTAGGTTAACTACTACTTCTGGCTGATCAGGAGGGTTTGAGTGTGTTAGGAATATGGCCCCCACAATCAGACAGCTACCTACCGTCAGGAGACCTGTGAATCCCCACCCTCGCCCTGAGAACATGTCAGACGCCAACCCATTGCTTCACCTTCTACCGAACTCACACAGGGATGATCAGACAGGGTAAGGGAATCTTCGTTAAGGAGTCAACCCCTGAGCCCTAATGGTGATCGGTTCTTTCTCCTAACTCTGTGTTTGTTCATCAGGTGTAACTGGGTTTACCTTTTTGCAGTGTGTGACATGCACCCAGGTGGATCTAATAGGACTTGATAGGGCCCTTCCCAACAGGCCTGCTTCCAGTTTTTCTTCTTTTAGGGACTGGATCCACACCCAGTCTCCTGGTGAGATAGAGTGGGTCACCTTCTCCTTTAGTTCACCTGTGGGGCACAAAACCTCTGACATACAGGTGTGGTTAATAAACTATCTTCACACATACATGTTGAGCTCTCAATTTCTATTGTTGTTTTGTTTTTTTAAAGTATTTTTTTATTTAATCCTATCATTATTATTTAATCCTATCACTCCCCCTTTTTGACACATGATTTGCCCATGTGTCAATATTACCACCTTCCTAAACCATCCCTTAGGTAATTTATCATCCAATTGCCATGCCTTTCATTTTTGAGATTGTCTTTTGCTTCTTTATTGCTCCTCCCACTTCCTTTGTCTTTTATGGCAGCTAAATTCGACTTTCATCCAGTTCAGAATCAATTAGTAATCCAATCTTCAATCTCTTATCTTGTAAAAACACTCATGTTTAGTTCAAACTCTGTTCTACCCAGGCTCTCCCGGGCTTGACCTGAAGACTGATTGTTGGACATGACAAGTCCATATTTAGGTCACCTGTCTTCTGCCTAGCAACAAAGAATAAAAATCTCTATGTTCATGATTAACCCAGTTATATCTAATAGCCCACCAAAAAACCTCATCATCTTTAAATCACGACCAATGTCATATCCCTCTTTACTCTCTACCATTTGGATAACATCCCTGATGTATATATGCCTCCTTAGAGTTCCAAATTACTTTAACATGGGCTGCCATTGCCTTCCCATAGATAAGATCACTTAATTTACCCGTATGCAGTACATAATGGAGTACCCAAGCTTTACAGCAGTTTATCATTACCAAAAAGCTCATCATTTGTTTTTTGTTTTAACGGTTTTGGCGCTTCAAGTATAGCAGTTTTCCTGGATGAGTTTAACATTCGCCCCTCCTGAGTTATAGTGTGTCCTAGGTATATGACCTCGCTCTGCCAAAGTTGAAGTTTCTTTTTGCTCACTTTGTGTCCCTGTTCTGCCAGGAAGGTTAACAATTGGATTGTATCCCTCTTACATCCCTCCTGAGTGGGATTAGCCAATAGAATATCATCTACATAAACTAACATTTGGCTTCCTTCCCTAGGTTCAAACTTTCCCAAATTCCTAGTTATAGCCTGGGCTAAGATTGAAAGACTTTCCGAGTAACCTTGAGGCATCCTAGCGTAAGTCCATTTCCGTCCCTGAAAAGTAAAGCCAAACCACCCCTGACTATCCGGATGAACTGGGATACTAAAGAAAGCATTAGCTAAATCTATCACTGTAAAATAGGAGTTCTCTGGTTTCAATTGGTTCAGCAATGTATGTGGATCTGGTACACATGGAGCTCTGGGAATTATATTTCTATTAACCCCCTACAAGTCCATGACCATCCTCCAGTCGGCGCTAGGTGCCGCCTTTTTAACAGGAAATACTGGAGAGTTGCATTGTGCCTCATCTCCAGGAATTATCACCCCTCTCTTAAGTAAATGCTCAAATGTAGATGTTATTCCTTTTATTGCTTCTGGTTTCATAAGGTATTGCTTTTGTTATGGTCTATGATCGGATCGAGGAATCACTTGTACTGGAGCTACCCCCTTAATTAGTCCTACATCTGCTGGTCCTTGTGACCATAATTTGAACGGAATTGCTGCTAACTCAGCCTCCTGTTCCTGAGTTAAGAAAATCTCTTCCTGTCATCCGTTAAAACTTGTCTCCAAGTGGACCCCGGGCAGGGTTTTTGCTCTCCAATTTAACTTTCTTCTATATCTCCCAGTGGAGTGGCCATACTGATCCCCATTTGGTGTATTCTGCCAGTCAGTAATGTTTTTCCCCTGTTTTATCCATTTACCTAGTGACAACCGTTCCTCTGAATGTTCTTTCACTAGGGCAACATGGGGGCTCCACCTTTCCCTGTACAGCCTCTGGCTCTGTAAACCCATTTTAACCCAATTTGAAAAACAACAATCACAAACAGCCAGGCCTCACTTAATTTGGTAGCTCACTTTTATGACCTAAATACTGCCTAACTGAGATGAGCTAATCTCTTTCTCCTGGTTATAATCTAAAGATGGTAGTATACACAAAACATGATACAGATATCCCCAGTCTTAACCCATCAATAATTGTTTGTATCAATCTAATTCCTCATAACTAATCCATTAAACCACTCAAAATTCGTAGAGTATACAATGATTATTTAATTGATTACCCTAACTCTGCTACATGTGATCTCATCTCAAATGATCCATTATCAATTATTTGTTCAACCCCCTAGGAAAATCTGTCCCCCCTGTAAATGTCATATTTGAGTTTTTAGCCAATACAATCACGGTTACATCAACTGTTCCCTCATTTAATGGTATTTTCTTCCTAATATAACTTCCCTAAATGAGATTAAATCCCCTGCCTTCCTCTACTATCCTTATATCATTACTGGATCAATGATACTAATTGTAATAACTATTTCACATTAAATTGTGCCTTTTTTCTGATAATGTTATAATTGTAGCCTACTCCATCACTTTAGTTTAAAATATATGTTTGTTTTATGTAACAATTCCAGAACCCACCACAGGCTGGCGCTATTCCCCCATCACAACAGCCAATGTCACTTGCATCCACGTAACCAAAATACATTATCGTTCTAAAATGTACCAAAAATTTATATTTTCCCGCTAACCCATTTCAGTTCGCTATTCAATTTATTTAACTGTTCTCTCTGATTATGCCCTAATTAATAAAACAAATACTTGCTATCGTTGATAAGCATACATTTAATGATGTTCCTACCATCTGAACTGTACTGTCTCTCACCCTCCCCTTGCTCCTTCGAGGAAAGCGCATGGTAACCTTATAACATATTTTCATAGACCTTTCTAGAATACTTCTATTTAAGCTATCTAATTCAACCTTTCACATTTCTCAATCCACATAGTAATCTAGGTATATAGCCCCACTGCGAAAGCTTTGTCTACTGTCCCTACCTGTGTTCGAACCAGGGACCTTTAGATACATCGCCAGTCACTCCACACCATCTACGATTCTCTCAAAGTAAATACTTTCACGTCGCACATCCAGCCACGTCATCACCCCCGTCTAGCCAGCCCTTCCGTCTCAAACACCCTAGTAGCAAAAATAAAACACACTCTCTAACAGCGTTCTGCATTTACCTCTATCATCGGGTTTAAGAACTAACGTAACAACATTAACCATTCTCTATTGCTGTAGTAACGTCTTGTTTGGTTCCGTTTATTGAGTGTCCATAATACTATAATAATACATAATCGAATTCCCCTCATGCATACAGATTTCACCTTATGCCATTGTAATGCCAAATAAACCATAATAGTTCAATGGAGCCCCCTATTGGCTCTCCCCTACCTATACATTACTTCCATAACCACATTAGTTATGGTCCGATTAGCCATTAAACCTTATCACATGATCAAACAACGCCACAACCTTAAACTCATATGGGGCGGCAGGCAGCTTAGTGATCAATAGCGCCGCGCCAACAACCGAGAGGTCACCGGTTACAATCCCCGAGCCGACCAGGCGAAAAATCTGCCGATGTGCCCTCGAGCAAGTCACTCAACCCCAATTGCTCCCATAAATCGCTCTGGACAAGAGCGTCTGCCAAATTACCAAAAATGCAAATGTAAATATTCTCTACTTTCTCACCCATGACGCACGTCTACGCTCGGGTGAGCAAGTTTAGAACATTCTCTCGTCAGATACCCACATGCGTTCCCAGCCAACTCCCAGTCTTTCCTGGCTCCAAAAGCCACACTTTCGCTCTCTCCAGCCCCTCCCCTCGCAACTTTACTTCTTTCCTGTTCAGGGGGAACAGACATTTTGAGGAGCTGTTTCTCGTTTTAGCGCGTTTCCAATATTCTGCCGTTATTCAAAGTACTTTAGTCTATTTATTTAAATCAAATAATTCCCACCTAATTAGTTAAAGTTGGCGCACGTTTATTTCAGCCTTAATTATTTGAAAGCAGTATTCTTACAGTGCCACACATCAAATGGTAAATCAAAACAACTAATCCAAAGTGTTTCAATTATTTAACCAATGGTTGATACGTCAAATTAAACGCCACACATCAAATGGTAAATCGAACGAATAAACCCAAGTGTTTCAATTATTTAACCAATGGTTGTTATATCAAATCAAGCGCCACACCATATCACTTCAATTTACTTATTTAAAACCAGTACTATGCTATGTCAAACATCAAATGTTATATTTCAAATATATCAGTTCAAACGTTTTAGTTCAGTCACACTCATTCATCACTTTTCATTTCATGTTTTCGATTGTCACTGACGGGTTATATGGTTTGAGTAACCACAAATCCAACATTTATTCCCAAATTATACCGTTTGGACAGCCACAGACGTCTTTTGATTCCCAATTTGTTTTCTATCAAGGTATACAGATTTATCATTCACACTCTCATGCATACGACAACACTCGCACTGTCTAACTTTTTATAGTACCTCCTATGGGTTTCTTTTGTTAACGTTTGCACAATTTAAACCATATTTCCTAATTGTAATTCTCATTATTTACTGTTTTAAAATATTCTTTGTATTCACAGCCAAAAATGGTACACAGTTAAACGTAGTATACAGTTATCACACAGCAAAAATAGTACACAGTTATCGCACTCACTCACAATATACAGTCATAACCCTATCACACAGTCAAATATGTCACACAGTCATAAATGACACACCTACACTCCACACACAATCTATTTGGGCACACAGCCTCTTCTATTTGGGCACACAGTCTCCTCTACTATCTTTAAAAAAATACTCAGCTGAACCTAGCCATATCCTCGAAGTTATGGACCTTGCCAGTCGCTAGTATTTATCTAAAATTTCCCGAACCTAGCCGTATCCTCGTAGTTACGGACCTTGCCGGTGTAATTCTTCGAACCTTAGTCGTACTGTCGTAGTTACGAACCTTGCCGATAGCAATTACTTAAATCAATTATTCCCTATATCTCCGAACCTTAGCCGTATTGTCGCAATTACGGACCTTGCCGGTAGATGTCAGTATTGTCTCCTGAACCTAGCCGTATCCCACGGACCTTGCCGGTAGCACAAAATACTCTCTGGTACCATGGTTTAACATCACATTTACCAAAGGTTTGCATGTCACAATATTGTGCTTATCTACTCATAATAGTTTCATAATTTAGTTCACTTACATCAACCAGTTGTTTCACAAAATTAATTTGAATAAAGCCAATGTGCAGATCTTTAGTTATTTAACAATAGGTATCTGCTTACCTTCTTTAAGTGGTCCGGACTTTTTGTGAAACACACTGTCCAATGAAAGAGGTGACCAAATGGGCCGGACATTACCCAGCGAAGTCCCTTCTACCAGATCACGTCGAGGTCACCAATTGTCAAAGTTGCGTCAATTCAAATCTGGCATTAGGAACAAAAGAGGTCAACATGACTTCTAAGATATACTAGTTATTTTAATTAATGCAAAAACCCTCAATGGTAAATATGATGTTTCGTATATACGGGCTCTTTGAAATACCTCGCAGGGCACTTCAGAGAACTAATCCATTGTTCTAGGTTCTTGCTCAAATACTCTGACAGAGAGAGTTTCCCACCTCTCTGCTGGCCAATTAGAGTAGAGACTTGAGCGTGGTTTAGACTTACTCAGCTTATCCGTTGGCGCACAGGCTAGTCCCCCGCCACTTCTGTTACCAGGCATACGTTTATCATAACAACCTGTCATAGTGAGAAGAGCCAGCTCCCCTAGACACCATTCCTACGTCCAAGGAAGGTTCACAGATCACAAAGAACCAGTATATTCCAGTATCTGGAGACACAAATCCTTATCTCATTTTACCCCCTAAAACAGTTCTTCACATCAATCACAGCTTGCCAGGTGTCACAACCTACATTAGCCCAGTCAAGAATGCATTCTTTCTAAGTTAGTCATCCCATCAATTTAGGAGAATAATAAATATCTAATAACAACCATAATGAAGTGATTAACCATAATGAAAGGTACAGTACTGGTTCCAGTTACCATCTCTCTCCTGTTTCTTTTTTCCACCAGGACTTTCCTCGCTGTGATCTGCTGATTATAATGGGGACCTCCCTGCAGGTTCAGCCCTTTGCTGCTCTGGTTGGCAGGCGAGTCTTTGTGTCTGACTCTTTTCACAGGATCATGATTATAATGCTATCTGATAGACTACTATTGGTATAGTATTGCGTTTCAACATGTCCTCTTCAACCATATATTCTAGCATCGACGAGCTCATAAATGGTGTGTGATGGAATATGTGTTTGTGTTTGCAGGGTTTCAAACAGCTGCCCCAGACTGCTCATTAACCTGGAGAAAGCAGGCGGTGTAAGTCCTCTGTCCTTTCCCTGTCTATCTGTATTTGCATTAGACTTTCCTTCCTCTATTCACCTCTGTATTTTAACTTGTACATCTTTCTGTCTGTATCTCCCTGTAGGCAGATCCTCTGTTAGGGATGATAGGCATTGGCGGAGGGATGGACTTTGACTCAGAGAAAGCATACAGGTGTGAAGCTATCGCTTTCACTTGAACTACGATGATGATGGTGAAGATGGTGTTGGAAGTGTTGCTGATGAATATTAATTGGTTATGATTTGTCTCTCAGGGACGTGGCTCATATTAGTACATGTGATGATGGATGCTTGGCACTTGCTGACCTACTGGGCTGGAAGGTAAATATATTGTACATGCTTAGTAAATACCCATATTCTATGGACACAGTCATGATAAGAGTGCAACAGAGATTGTTGAATTAGATGAAAGTTAGTTGAAATCTTAAAGTAGTCTTTTTCTCTCTTTTTTTCCTCTCACCACTCTCTCACTATCCCTCCCTCCATTATCTCTTTTTCTCGAAGGCGGAGCTGGAAGAGATGGTGAAACGGGAGCATGAGAAGATTAACAGCAAAGCCAAGGAGGAACAGGCCAATCAGAGCTCTGGAGCTGCTGGGAAGGCGGAGTCAGGGAAGGCGGAGTCAGGGAAGGCGGAGTCAGGGAAGGCGGAGTCAGGGAAGGCGGAGGCAGGGAAGGCGGAGGCAGGGAAGACTAAGATAGAATAACCAATGAGACCGGCCGGCTCCAACCCATCACTCTAGGCTTCAGTCTGGAAGCAGAGTTGCATATAGTAACCAAGACTGTGCTCTTCAGTCTGTTTAACCAAGACTGTGCTCTACAGTCTGTTTTGGATTTTCTTCCTTTAGTTTGCACTTTACTAACTTCTCTCTCCTCTCCAACCTATGTTTGACATAAACCCACCTCCTGACTCCTACTGTGTGTATTGATCTGTCTTTTGACAGTTCCCACAAATGGAGTTTATAGCAATACACACTAAAACAAGCATATTTTTCCTTCTGGGGGAGAGAACTACAGACACTGTGCTGTCAGCTTGCCAACTAGCTCTGTTGAGTCAATTAGTTGATGAATATAGACGTGACAAAGTATAGAAGACATGGCAGGGTAGCAAAGATGATGAATGGCTGATTCATCCACTGATGCAGTGACACAACTACTGTAAATAGAAGGAAAAATATATATTATACAATTTTATGTCAATTACTATTTAGAATCGATTATAATTATGGATTTGTTTTTCATGACATTGGTTTCTGTGCTCCTTGTTTCTATTAATTGTTTTAATATAATTATTTTTAACAATGTGTTTTAATCTATTAAGCGTACCTGTGACATTTGGTTTCTTTACTTCCTGTGGATGTTGGCGTTGGGCGGTTTCTATTTCAGCACGAATTATGCAGCAGGAAGTTGCTACAGTGGTGTGACATGATGTCGCAGTACATCTGTGGTGTTGACCAAATGCAGCTCCATGCTTTCTAAAAGATTGCGTGTGATACAACAAGTAAAAACACAAAATAAAGTGGCAAAGTCTCCCACTGAAGTTGGTATTTTTCATGCACATACAGTAAGCATTGAGCTCAAACACAGCTCATACAACTGATGTTGATTAGTACAACTGATGTTCTCTGTGTTGGGTGCATGGGTTGTTTATTTCTATGTTGAATGTATTGTAGCCATGAGTTGAACAGAAAATACTATTGCACACTTACAGTACAATTAAAAGCCCACCTTTTATTCTCATGCAGCTTTGGACTGGCAGTGTCTGAATCCATTTTGTCTTGTGTTTTCATCTCTATAAAGTGCAACACTCAGATTTGTCTGTGGGTAAAAGAGAGAGAGATAAGCATTATTCAGGTCTTGAGAGTAAAGGCTAAGCAGACTCATTTCTTTCTATGTTAAATGTGTTAGCAAGGTTAACCACGTGAAGGGGGTGGGAGATGGAGGAGAGAGAATGAGAAATAAAAGTAGAGTGAGCGAGTGAAAGTGAAACATCAAATGTCAAGGTGTGTAGTTGACTGTGGTAGAGGCAGGTAAAGCATCGACACAAAATATACTTCTAACAGAACAGCGAAATACTTGTGTTGCTGAGGTATGAAATCTGCAGTAGACAAATGTTTTACCCTGTAATTTTCACCGATAACACAAATTGTTGAGCGACATAGTTAGAATGTGAGAGGACAGGTCTGTAGGCACAAGGTTACAACATGAAGAGATCTGTGGAGTTTCTGTTAGGCTGAAGGGGAGCCACATAAAGTCGCAGCTACTTTGACAAGCAGCCATAGGGGCCATTAACAGTAAGTAACCCTTTTTAATACATTTATTTCTCTGCTGGTTTCTCTCAAATCAACCTTAAAGGGTTAGTTCACCAAAATTACAAAATAATGTGTTTTGGGTGAACTATTCTTTTAAATGTTTGTTGAGGATGGATATAATCACTCTTCCATTCCAGAATAACTTGTTCAAATATTTGAATGTTCTTTTTTTCTAATGTTCTTTTTAAACATCTTTCATGTTGATATATTGGATTTGATCTTAATCCATATGCAGTTAGCATACACTAAACATTTTGTAGATTTTGCACAACTATGTTTCTGTGGTATCCTCTCTAGTCTGGGATGATGAGGGGATTGGAAGATCAGGATAAGAAGGATGAATCTCACAGGTGAGGATCTTTTGTACACCCCATGGATCGTTATTAGGGACCCACTCTGGGGGGTATATATCTCAGTTTTATACGAGCTCTGTGGCAGTTTTCAGGACACAGATTAAGCGTCGTCCTGGACTAAAAGGCATTTTAAATTTTTTTATCTGTGTCCGGTAAACCTCCCCTGTATGCTGTAACAGCATATTATGGAGCCTATAACTACCCTGTTGTGTCATTATCTATAGAGGTGTGAGTGACACGGTGAGGACAGAGAATGAGGTTACTGATGGAGTTTTGCGGAGGCCCCTGACTCTACTGGACAGGTTGCGACTGTGTCAGGACGCCTGGGCCCCTGGGAACCCCTGGGATAGAGACGGGGCCCACGCTGCCCTCTGGGGCCGGCCTGCTGGGGTGAGTTCCCCCCCACTACCCTCTGTCTTTACACAGATCACTGTGTGCATCAGTCACAGTGTGTCCGTCCCAAATGGCACCCTATTCCCTATATAGTGCACTACTTTTGACCAGGGCCCATAGGGCTCTGGTCAAAAGTAGTGCACTATGTAGGGAATAGGGTGTCATTTGAGATGGACACACTGTGTAGGCCCATGCCACTATCTATTGTCTGACCTCATGGTTGACCTCTGCATTCAGGCCCTTAGGCCTAGCCTCCAGGTCACCTTGGTACATTGGGTTAGCATGTGAACAGGATGCGATATTACAGATAAATATGGAGGCAGACACTTACAGTATGTCGAGTTGCTCTTGTAGTTCCCTTTATCTAGCATAACAGCAAATTAATGCGGAAGTGCTGCATGTGTGAGAGAATAAGAAAGGAGAGATACAGATGGACTGAAAGAAAGAGGAGCAGACTGAGTAGTGGCGTAGAAGTTGATCGATGCAGAAAATATATTCGGTTTGCTAAAGAACCACAGCTATCTTAAGGACCCTGTCTTAACAAGATCAACCACTGAGACAAGTGAGTATGGTGAGACAGTATCTGGATACAGCATCCTATTACACTGTGAGAACTACTATATGTCAGGGTTTAGGTTGAATTGGTGGGATAAGAAAAGCACTTTATATTTCAGAAATTATTCACACCCCTTGACTTTTTCTAAATGTTGTTGTGTTACAGCCTGAATTTTAAATGGTTAAATAAGAGATTTTTTGTCACTGACCTACACACAATGCCCCATAATGTCAAAGTGTAGTTATGTTTTTCGACATTTTTACAAATGTATAAAAAAATTATATACGCTGAAATGCCTTCAGTCAATAAGTATTCAACTCCTTTGTTTTGGCAAGCCTAAATAAGTTCAGGAGTTAACATTTGTTTAACAAGTCACATAATAAGTTGCATGAACTCACTCTGTGTGCAATAATAGTGTTTAACGTGATTTTTGAATGACAACCTCATCGCTATACCCCACACATACACTTATCTGTAAGGTCCCTGAATCGAGCAGTGAATTTCAAACACAGATTCACCCACAAAGACCAGGGAGGTTTTCCAATGCCTCGCAAAGAAGGGCACCTATTAGTAAATAGGATTTTTAAAAAAGCAGACATTGAATATCCCTTTGAGCATGGTGAAGTTATTAATTACACTTTGGATGGTGTATCAATACACCTAGTCACTACAAAGATACAGGCGTCCTTCCTAATTCAGTTGCCGGAGAGGAAGGAAACCGCTCAGGGATTTCACCATGAGGCCAGTGGTGACTTAAAAACAGTCACAGAGGTTAATGGCTGTGATAGAAGAAAACTAAGGATGGATCAACAACATTGCATTTACTCCACAATACTAACCTAATTGACAGAGTGAAAAGAAGGAAGCCTGTACAGAATAAAAATATTCCAAAACATGCATCCTGTTTACAGCAAGGCACTAAAGTAATACTGCTAAAAATGTGGCAAAGCAATTAACTTTGTCCAGAATACAAAGTGTTATGTTTGGGGCAAATCCAATACACAAATTACTGAGTATTACTCTCCATATTTCCAAGCATAGTGGTGGCTGCATCATGTTATGGGTATGCTTGTAATCGTTATGGACTGGGGAGTTTTTCAGAATAAACAAAGAAACGGAATGGAGCTAAGCACAGGCAAAATGCTAGAGGGAAACCTGGTTCAGTCTGCTTTCCACCAGACACTGTGAGATTAATTCACCTTTCAGCAGGACAAGTGCCTAAAACACAAGGCCAAATCTACACTGGAGTTGCTTACCAAAAAGACAGTAATTGTTCCTGAGTGGCCAAGTTACAGTTTTGACTTAAGTCTACTTGAAAATCTATGCAAGACCTGAAAATAGCTGTCTAGCAATGATCAACAACCAATTTGACAGAGCTTGAAGAATTTGGAAAAGAATAATGGGCAAATGTTGCACAATCCCAGTGTGGAAAGCTCTTAGAGACTTACCCAGAACGACTCACAGTTGTAATAGCTGCCAAAGGTGCTATTGGCTCAGGTGTGTGAATACTTATGTAAATGAGATACTTTCAATAAATGTGCTAAAATATTTGTAAACATATTTTTACTTTGTGATTATGGGGTATTGTGTGTAGATCAGTGAGAATTTTTATTTATTTAATCCATTTTGAATTCAGTCTGTAACACAACAAAATGTGCAATAAGTCAAGGGGGATGAAAACATTCTGAAGGCGCTGTGTATTCACTGTGAATGATGAAGTGAACAAAGGGGAGTTAATCTATCTTCTGCGGGTTTAGTTGACGATATGCATTGATATTTAGAGAACTTTATATTTAATATACATTTGAAGTCGGAAGTTTACATACACCTTAGCCAAATACATTTAAACTCAGTTTTTCACAATTCCTGACATTTAATCCTAGTAAAAATTCCCTGTTTTAGGTCAGTTAGGATCATCACATTCCCAGTGGGTCAGAAGTTTACATACACTCAATTAGTATTTGGTAGCATTGCCTTTAAATTGTTTAACTTTGGTCAAACTTTTCGGGTAGCCTTCCACAAGCTTCCCACAATAAGTTGGGTGAATTTTGGCCCATTCCTCCTGAGAGAGCTGGTGTAACTGAGTCAGTTTGTAGGCCTCCTTGCTCGCACACGCTTTTTCAGATCTGCCCACAGATGTTCTATAGGATTGAGGTCAGGGCTTTGTGATGGCGACTCCAATATCTTGACTTTGTTGTCCTTAAGCCATTTTGCCATAACTTTGGAAGTATGCTTGTGGTCATTGTCCATTTGGAAGACCCATTTGCGACCAAGCTTTAACTTCCTAACTGATGTCTTGAGATGTTGCTTCAATATATCCACCTCATTTTCCTTCCTCATGATGCCATCTATTTTATGACGTGCACCAGTCCCTCCTGCAGCAAAGCACCCCCACAGCATGATGCTGCCACCCCTGTACTTCGTGGTTGGGATGGTGTTCTTCGGCTTGCAAGTAACCCCCTTTTTCCACCAAACATAACGAAGGTCATTATGGCCAAACAATTCTATTTTTGTTTCATCAGACCAGAGGACATTTCTCCAAAAAGTATGATCTTTGTCCCCATGTGCAGTTGCAAACCGTAGTCTGGCTTTTTTATGGCGGTTTTGGAGCAGTGGCTTCTTCCTTGCTGAGCGGCCTTTCAGGTTATGTCAATATAGGACTCGTTTTACTGTGGATATAGATACGTTCCTCCAGCATCTTCACAAGGTCCTTTGCTGTTGCTCTGGGATTGATTTGCACTTTTCGCACCAAAGTACGTTCATCTCTAGGAGACAGAACGCGTCTCCTTCCTGAGCGGTATGACGGCTGCGTGGTCCCATGGTGTTTATACTTGCGTACTATTGTTTGTACAGATGAACATCGTACCTTCAGGCATTTGGAAATTGCTCCCAAGGATGAACCAGACTTGTGGAGGTCTACAATTTTTCTTTTGAGGTCTTGGCAGATTTATTTTGATTTTCCCATGATGTCAAGCAAAGAGGCACTGAGTTTGAAGGTAGGCCTTGAAATACATCCACAGGTACACCTCCAATTGACTCAAATGATGTCAATTAGCCTATCAGAAGCTTCTAAAGCCATGACATCATTTTCTGGAATTATCCAAGCTGTTTAAAGGCACAGTCAACTTCTGACCCACTGGAATTGTGATACAGTGAATTATAAGTGAAATAATCCGTCTGTAAACAATTGTTGGAAAAATTACTTGTATCATGCACAAAGTAGATGTCCTAACCGACTTGCCAAAACTATAGTTTGTTAACAAGACATTTGTGGAGTGGTTGAAAAACAAGTTTTAATGACTCCAACCTAAGTGTATGTAAACTTCCGACTTCAACTGTAGCTTGCGTTGCATCAAACTGCTGCTGCCTATAGTTTGTTTTTGACTTGACTCAAAGTGAACATACCAATGTGTCTCTCACTATCACAGTTAGGTATCTATTCCTGAACACACTGTTCATCAAACCCACTTCCTGTGATGTGTCTGTAGCCCTATTGCGTGTGTATGTGTGTGTGCGTGCTCACTTATTTCGCTGTGAGCTTTTGGTGCGTACGTGTATTTGAATGTGTGTGTATTATTTGCGCTTGCACATTCTCTGCCACTTAGTTAGCGTTGGTGTGAGGCTAGCCTGACTTGCTCACTTCTGTAGGCCTTGAATGACTGATCTACAGAAAAATGAGTAAGTCCATCTTGTCCTTTTCTGTGAAGCTGCTCTGCAGAATCACTGTTTCCTAACGCCCAAACACAGTGTAATGAGGCTTCTCATCACCTCTCTCTCCTTTCACAGAGCTTCCTGGTGTTGAGGGACTCTGCCTCCCAGCCCGTCCTGCTGTGTGTGTCCACTGGAGGAGGGAGTGGACATGTCAGAGACAACCCCATACAACACATTGGTGCAGGTAGGCAGGACACACAGACAAACACGCACACATGCATTCTTTACTGACCAGAACCTCAACAGCCGCACTTCATGCTTCCCTATTTTTAAGGTTAATCTCAAGTTCTTAGTTTGTTGTACGTCTTATAATAACCTCTCTCTTCTTGTCTCTCAGTTTATCAGCTATCTCAGTCATATTTAGGCTTCTCTGATCTGGCTCAGTTAGTGGTCTTCTACTCTCTGAGCAGGTGAGTTACAACAACCTACGGTATATATACTAACTACAGTATTTATCAGTTTTGCATCTGATATATATCATTAACTTCTCTTTCTCTCTCACTTTCTCTCTCTCTCTCTCTCTCTCTCACTCCATATCTCTCTCTCACTCCATATCTCTCTCTCTCTCTCTCACTCCATATCTCTCTCTCTCTCTCTCTCTCTCTCTCTCTCTCTCTCTCTCTCTCTCTCTCTCTCTCTCTCTCTCTCTCTCTCTCTCTCTCTCACACTCCATATCTCTCTCTTGCTCTCTCTCTCTCTCTCTCTCTCTCTCTCTCTCTCTCTCTCTCTTTCTCTCTCTCTCAATTCAATTCAATTCAAGGGTCTTTATTGGCATGGGAAACATATGTTTACATTGCCAAAGTAAGTGAAGTAGATAATAAACCAAAGTGAAATAAACAATAAAAAATTAACAGTAAACATTACACTCACAAAAGTTCCAAAATAATAAAGACATTTCAAGTGTCATTATGTCTATATACAGTGTTGTAATGATGTGCAAATAGTACAAAAGGGAAAATAAATAAACATAAATATAGGTTGTATTTACAATGGTGTTTGTTCTTCACTGGTTGCCCTTTTCTTGTGGCAACAGGTCACAAATCGTGCTGCTTTGATTGCACACTGTGGTATTTCACCCAGTAGATATGGGATTTTATCAAAACTGGATTTGTTTTCGAATTCTTTGTGGGTCTGTGTAATCTGAGGGAAATATGTCTCTAATATGGTCATACATTTGGCAGGAAGTTAGGAAGTGCAACTCAGTTTCCACCTCATTTTGTGGGCAGTGTGCACATAGCCTGTCTTCTCTTGAGTCAAAGATTTCCTCAATTTTGGGTCATTCACAGTGGTCAGGTATTCTGCCACTGTGTACTATATGTTTAGGGCCAAATAGCATTCTAGTTTGCTCTGTTTTTTTGTAAATTCTTTCCAATGTGTCAAGTAATTATCTTTTTGTTTTCTCATGATTTGGTTGGGTCTAATTGTGTTGCTGTCCTGGGGCTCTGTGGGGTCTGTTTGTGTTTGTGAACAGAGCTGCAGGACCAGCTTGCTTAGGGGGCTCTTCTCCAGGTTAATTTCTCTGTAGGTGATGGCTTTGTTATGGAAGGTTTGGGAATCGCTTCCTTTTAGGTGGTTGTAGAATTTAACGGCTCTTTTCTGGATTTTGATAATTAGCAGGTATCGGGCTATTTCTGCTCTGCATGCATTATTTGGTGTTTTACGTTGTACATGGAGGATATTTCTGAGGAATTCTGCATGCAGAGTCTCAATTTGGTGTTTGTCCCATTTTGTGAATTCTTGGTTGGTGAGCAGACCCCAGACCTCACAACCATAAAGGGCAATGAGTTTTATAACTGATTCAAGTATTTTTAGCCAGATCCTAATTGGTATGTCGAATTTTATGTTCCTTTTGATGGCATAGAAGGCCCTTCTTGTCTTGTCTCTCAGATCGTTCATAGCTTTGTGGAAGTTACCTGTGGCGCTGATGTTTAGGCCGAGGTATGTATCGTTTTTTGTGTGCTCTAGGGCAACGGTGTCTAGATGGAATTTGTATTCATGGTCCTGGCACCTGGACCTTTTTTGGAACACCATTATTTTAGTCTTACTGAGATTTACTGTCAGGGCCCAGGTCTGACAGAATCTGTGCAGAAGATCTAGGTGCTGCTGTAGGCCCTCCTTGGTTGGGGACAGAAGCACCAGATCATCAGCAAACAGTAAACATTTGACTTAAGATTCTAGTAGGGTGAGGCCGAATGCTGCAGACTGTTCTAGTGCCCTCGCCAATTCGTTGATATATCTGTTGAAGAGGGTGGGGCTTAAACTGCATACCTGTTTTTTGCCAAGTTTAATCGCACACTTGTTGTTTGTGTACATGGATTTTATAATGTCGTATGTTATCCCCCCCAACACCACTTTCCATCAATTTGTATAGCAGGCCCTCATGCCAAATTGAGTCGAAAGCTTTTTTGAAATCAACAAAGCATGAGAAGACTTTGCCTTTGTTTTGGTTTGTTTGTTTGTCAATTAGGGTGTGCAGGGTGAATACGTGGACTGTCGTACGGTAATTTGGTAAAAAGCCAATTTGACATTTGCTCAGTCTGCTGTGTGTACGAGTCTGCTGTTAATGATAATGCAGAGGATTTTCCCAAGGTTGCTGTTGACGCATATCCCAAGGCAGTTATTGGGGTCAAATTTGTCTCCACTTTTGTGGATTGGGGTGATCAGTCCTTGGTTCCAAATATTAGGGAATATGCCAGAGCCGAGGATGATGTTAAAGAGTTTAAGTATAGCCAATTGGAATTTGTGGTCTGTATATTTTATCATTTCATTTAGGATACCATCAACCACACAGGCCTTTTTGGGTTGGAGGGTTTGTATTCTATAGATTGTTCAACTACATTGAGCTGATTTCTGACGTGCTGCTTCTTTTTCCCGTAGTGTATTTCTGTATTATTTTAGTGATTCACTATAGTGAAGGCGTAGGCTCAGGTTTTCTGGGTCTCTATGTTTTTGGTTTCTCAATTTCTTTCTTAGGTTTTTGCATTCTTCATCAAACCATTTGTAATTGTTGTTAATTTTCTTAGGTTGTCTGCTTGAAATGTTTAGATTTGATAGGGAAGCTGAGAGGTCAAATATACTGTTTAGGTTTTCTACTGCCAAGTTTACACCTTCATTATTACAGTGAAACATTTTGTCCAGGAAATTGTCTAGAAGGGATTGAATTTGTTGTTGCCTAATAGTTTTTTGGTAGATTTCCACACTACTAATTTGCTGTGATCTGATAGGAGTGTCAGTGGACTGACAGTGAACACTGAGACTCTGGGTTGAGGTCCGTGATAAAGTAGTCTACAGTACTACTGCCAAGACATGAGCTATATGTGTACCTGTCATAGAAGTCCCCTCGAAGCCTACCATTGACTATGTACATACCCAGCGTCCGACAGAACTGCAGGAGTTGTGACCCGTTTTTGTTGGTTATGTTGTCGTAGTTGTGTCTAGGGGGGCATATGGGGGAAGGAATGCTGTCACTTCCAGGTAGGTGTTTGTCCCTCTGTGTGCTGAGGATGTCAGGTTCTTGTCCAGTTCTGGCATTTAGGTCGCCACAGACAAGTACATGTCCCTGGTTTGGAAATGGTTGATCTCCCCGTCTAGGATGGAGAAGCTGTCATCGTTAAAGTATGGGGATTCTATTGGGGGGATATAGGTAGCACACATGAGGAAATTTTTCTCTGTTGAGAAGCCAGATGTAAAATGTTCCTGTTTTGACAAATGTAATAGAGTGGGTTAGGTCTGCTCTATACCAAATTGGCATACCCCCTGAGTCCCTTCCCTGTTTCACACCTGGTAGTTTGGTGGATGGGACTACCAGCTCTCTGTAACCTAGAGGGCAACCAGTGGGTCCGTCTCCTTTATGCCATGTTTCTTGTAGGATGACAATGTCTGTATTTCCAATTTCTTTGATGAAGTCTGCGTTCCTGCTCTTTAGGCCAAAGGCAGATGACCTCACACCTTGTATATTCCAGGATGAGATAGTAAAAGCTTTGTGTTCCATAGTGTCTAGTGTTGTTTTTGTGTGCAGGTCCTTCAGGAGGAGGTCTTGCAGGTCTGGGAGGGTGTCTCACTGGTCTAGGCGGGGTGTCCGTTGCTCTGTTGCTCCTGTGTGAGGTGCTGGGGCTACGGTTGAGGGTGACGTCCTTCAGGGTCCTGGCAAAAGTTGGGATCGCTGCCTTGTAGAGGTGGACCTGGTCGTAAAGGCTGTTCAAGTCCAGGGTGGAGTGGTTGGCCAGGTAGACATTAGGTTTTGAGGCACAGTCTCGCGAAATGCTTGCATTCACCTGCTGTATGGTGGCAGGGTGAACGTATTTTCGTGGGAGCAGGGTGGAGATAACCACTTGTGCGTTGGGGAAAGTGGAAGAAGCTTTTTTTGGGGGGGAACTCTCCTGCCATTGTAGCTTAGTAGCCTTACTTATTAAGCTTTATATAACAAAATTACCTAGAGATTATTGCCTTTTACTTCAGAAGTAGGTTCAGACTGAACATTACTCACTCAGTTTGGTGTTGGATGGTATTTCCAGGTTCCGCTGTGTTTCTTCTGCAGGTTTTGGTTTGTTATACGTTTTTTTTCTTGATAGTCCTTGGTAGTAATAGTCCATTCAGGTAATTTTGTCAAAAATCAAGGTTTTATGGATGGAAATTAGATTTTGATTGAAGGTTTTAATGTTGAGGTTAGTATCCTGTATAAATCCTTGTGAAAAAATTCAAGTCTATCTAACTCTAATTCTATATTTTTGCAGAAGAACTCAGGAGCCCACACTACCTCTCTCTCTCTCTGTCTCTCTCAATTAAATCCAATTCAATTTGCTTTATTGGCATGACGTAACAATGTACATATTGCCAAAGCTTACTTTGGAGATTTACAATATTAACGTAATTAAAATAATAATAATCAATATTGTCAATGGGACAACAGTAACAACAATAATCAAGGGTCAAAATTACCATACATTGAACAATAACAATAAGCATAGAGGACATTTGCAGGTTGGTTGGTCTGTCAGACACTGTCCCTCATCTTATGGCAGGCAGCAATGTAGTGCGCTGCCAACCCACAGCTCTCTGCGTCCTCCCCCAACAGGACAGGTAGCCTATTCTCAGCAGAGAGGTCTTTGAAACCTTGAATAAGGGTGTCAAATTTGGGGAAATTACACTCTCTAATTGTTTTATATTTTTGACATTTTGTCAGGAAATGCAGCTCTGTCTCAGGTTCTGCTGTGGTGCAGTGGTTGCACAGCCTTTCCTCTACAGGGAGCCAGGTTTTCCTGTGTCTACCCTTCTCAATGGCAAGACTGAGCCTATACTTTGTCAAGGTTTTTCTAAGGTTTTGATCGTCTGTCTCTATCTCTATCTGTCTCACTCTTTCTCTCTCTCTCTCGTTCCATATCTCTCTATCTCTCTCTGTCTGTCTGTCTCTCTATCTCTCTCTTTCTCTCTCTCAGGGACGTGTTGCCAGTGTGTCTGTTCATCCCTCCGTGGCTCTATAGTGTATCAGATCAGCCACAGTCCAGCAGTCTGTCCCAGCTGGGTCCCAGTAAGTCTGAATTCACCCTCTTCATCTCTCCTCTTCCTCACCCACGCTCTCTTCCACTTATCATCTTCCTTTCACTCCTCCTGCACAACTATCTCCTTGTCATCCATCCTAGTCACTTCATATCAAACGTCTCATCCTCTATGTGCTCCTCTTCTTACTCTGCCTCCTCTTGACGACTACCATCTCATCATTCTAATGTTTGATCTCCTTTCCTCCCTCTCTTTTTGTGTATCTGTTTGTATATAGAGTCCTGGCTGTGTCCCACCACTGACCTCCAGCCTGATCACATGACTCAGAGGGCTCCTAGTACTGCCATGTGCACCATACAGGTAATCAGCAGTATTCATAGCTTCATAACATGTCTATAAAGGTTGGGACCTACACTACATGACCAAAAGTATGTGGACACCTGCTCGTCGAACATCTCATTCCAAAATCATGGGCTTTAATATGGAGTTGGTCCCCCCTTTGCTGCTATAACAGCCTACGCTCTTCTGGGAAGGTTTTCCTCTAGATATTGGAACATTGCTGCTGGGACTTGCTTCCATTCAACCACAAGCATTAGTGAGGTCGGCACTGATGTTGGGCGATTAGGCCTGGCTTGCAGTCAGTGTTCCAATTCATCCTAAAGGTGTTCAATGGGGTTGGGGTCAGGGCTCTGTGCAGGCCAGTCAAGTTCTTCCACACCGGCCTCCCAAGTGGCGCAGCGGTATAAGGCACTGCATCGGAGTACTTGAGGCGTCACTACAGACTCGGGTTCGATCCCAGGCTGTGTCACAGCCGGCCGTGACCGGGAGACCCATGAGGCGGTGCACAATTGGCCCAGCGTCGTCCGGGTTAGGGGAGGATTTGGCCGGCCGGGATTTCCTTGTCCCATCGCGCTCTAGCGACTCCTTGTGGCGGGCCGGGCACCTGCAAGCTGACTTCGGTCTCAAGCTGGATGGTGTTTCCTCAGACACATTGGTGCGGCTGGCTTCCGGGTTAAGTGAGCAGTGTGTCAAGAAGCAGTGTGGCTTGGCAGGGTCTTGTTTCAGAGGATGCATGGCTCTCGACCTTCACCTCTCCCGAGTCCGTAGGGGAGTTGCAGCGATGTGACAAGACTGTAACTACCAATTCGATATCACGAAATTAGGGAGAAAATTTTTGAAATAAATAAAAAGAAATATTCCACACCGATCTCGACAAACCATTTCTGTATGGACCTCGCTTTGTTCACGGGGTAATTGTCATGCTGAAACAGGAAAGGGCCTTCCCCAAACTGTTGCCATAAAGTTGGAAGCGCAGAATCATCTAGGATGACATTGTATGCTGTAGCGTTAAGATTTCTCTTCACTGGAACTAAGGGGCCTAGCCCGAACCATGAAAATAGCCCCAGACCATTATTCCTCCTACACCAAACTTTGGCACTATGCATTCGGGCAGGTAGTGTTCTCCTGGCATCCGCCAAACCTGATTCGTCCATCGGACTGCCAGATGGTGAAGCATGATTCATCACTCCAGAGAACGTGTTTCCACTGCTCCAGAGTCCAATGGCAGCGAGCTTTGCACCACTCCAGCCGACGCTTGGAATTGCTCATGGTGATCTTAGGCTTGTGTGCGGCTGCTCGGCCATGGAAACCCATTTCATGAAGCTCCTGACGAACAGTTCTTGTGCTGACGTTGCTTCCAGAGGCAGTTTGGAACTCTGTTGTGAGTGTTGCAACCGAGGACAGATGGTTGCACTACGCGCTTCAGCACTCGGCGGTCCTGTTCTGTGAGCTTGCGTGGCCTACCACTTCACTGCTGAGCCGATGTTGCTCCTACACGTTTCCACTTCACAATAACAGCACTTACAGTTGACCAGGGCAGCTCTAGCAGGGCAGAAATTGGACGAACTGACTTGTTGGAAAGTGGCATCCTATGACGGTGCCACGTTGAAAGTCACTGAGCTCTTCAGTAAGGCCATTGTACTGCAAATGTTTGTCTTTGGAGATTGCATGGCTGTGTGCTCGACTTATACACCTGTCAGCAGCAGGTGTGGTTGAAATAGCCGAATCCACTAATTTGAAGGGGTGTCCACATACTTTTGTATAAATAGGGTATTCACTATGTTGTATTCTGCTTTAACATGACGTAGTTAGAGAACCACTCTAGTGGATGTGTTGCCATGGTTTGACATGTGATTCACATTGAAAAGCAGAGGTCTGCTCCGAGGTTTTCCTAGTGCTTTGTAATGTTATCCCAGTCAAGTGTCACTCTCAGCATCATAGATGAGTTGAGGTGTACCTCAGTTCAGACTGACGTCACGACTCCTTTTGCTCTTCAGTCGAATATCTTACATTTTAATACTGTATTTCCTTTTTCAAATCTATATAGGTTTTAAAGGCCCAGTGCAGTCAAAATTATGTTTTTCTTGTGTTTTGATATCATATTGTACATCAGCTGAAGAAGCTAACACTGTAAAAGTGTGAAGAAATTATATCAGTAGCTAGGTTTCCATCCAATTAGCGAATATTCTAGAATCTGCATCAAGAAAATATGTGCATTTTCCCACCAGTGGTGTGTTTCCACCAAACTGACTTGTTGTGAATAGAAATCAGTGTGCGATGACATAGTGCACACAATGTACTTTTTCGCTTAAGTTTTCATTTACAGAATAAAAATCTAAAGTTCAATGTGCTTCCATCACATTTTCAACTCTATCGATAGTTTTGTCACAAAAATTGTTGCGTTAAATAGCAAATATGCCTACTTTGGTCTTGGCATGTGCGCAATATCCAACAGCTCGCAGAGACTGTGGTAGTCTACATGATGAGATTATTATGGATAAGAGCGAGTATGTTTTTATTTGTCAAATGGCAGTCAAGCATTGATCATCATGTCACCAGAATAAGACCCTCGATATTTATTTGAAAGGAGCATCAAGCTCATCACCGTGCACTTTCACCACCCTGTGAAGTTCATCATAACTTATTTTATCTGTAGCCTAATAAACTGCATGGTTTCCAGAGTCATTGTGGGAGGACCACATACAGTTAAAGTCAGAAGTTTACATATACTTAGGTTGGAGTCATTAAAACTCATTTTTCAACCACTCCACAAAAATCTTGTTAACAAACTATAGTTTTGGCAAGTCGGTTAGGACATCTACTTTGTGCATGACACAAGTAATTTTTCCAACAATTGTTCACAGACAGATTATTTCACTTATAATTCACTGTATTACAATTCCAGTGGGTCAGAAGTTTACATACACTAAGTTGACTGTGCATTTAAACAGCTTGGAAAATTCCAGAAAATTATGTCATGGCTTTAGAAGCTTCTGATAGGCTAATTGACATCATTTGAGTCAATTGGAGGTGTACCTGTGGATGTATTTCAAAGGCCTACCTTCAAACTCAGTGCCTCTTTGCTTGACATCATGGGAAAATCAAAATAAATCTGCCAAGACCTCAAAAGAAAAATTGTAGACCTCCACAAGTCTGGTTCATCCTTGGGAGCAATTTCCAAATGCCTGAAGGTACCACGTTCATCTGTACAAACAATAGAACGCAAGTATAAACACCATGGGACCACACAGCCGTCATACCGCCCAGGAAGGAGACGCGTTTTGTCTCCTAGAGTTGAACTTACTTTGGTGCGAAAAGTGCAAATCAATCCCAGAACAACAGCAAAGGACCTTGTGAAGATGCTGGAGGAAACCGGTACAAAAGTATCGTTATGTTTGGAGGAAAAAGGGGGTGGCTTGCAAGCCGAAGAACACCATCCCAACCATGAAGCACGGGGGTGGCAGCATCATGCTGTTGGGGTGCTTTGCTGCAGGAGGGACTGGTGCACTTCACAAAATATGTGGCATCATGAGGAAGGAAAATTATGTGGATATATTGAAGCAACATCTCAAGACATCAGTCAGGAAGTTAAAGCTTGGTTGCAAATGGGTCTTCCAAATGGACAATGACCCCAAGCATACTTCCAAAGTTATGGCAAAATGGCTTAAGGACAACAAATTCAAGGTATTGGAGTTGCCATCACAAAGCCCTGACCTCAATCCTATAGAAAATTTGTGGGCAGATCTGAATAAGCATGTGCGAGGCCTACAAATTGACTCAGTTACACCAGCTCTCTCAGGAGGAATGGGTCAAAGTTCACCCAACTTATTGTGGGAAGCTTGTGGAATGCTACCCGAAACGTTTGACCCAAGTTAAACAATTTAAAGGCAATGCTACTAAATACTAATTGAGTGTATGTAAACTTCTGACCCACTGGGAATGTGATGAAAGAAATAAAAGCTGAAATAAATCCTCTCTGTCAGTGGGTACTGTAGGTGGGTGTGGTGCAGGAATCAGATGCAGGACGCAGAAAATAAGTCCAATAGACTTTAGTGAAAAGCACACTCAAAATAACGAGTCAAACGCCCGGAGGCGAGAAAGTCCGCACACAGGCGAAAACCAAAAGGCGCACAAAACAGTGCGTAAATAACCTCCTAACACAGAGGAGGAAAATACGAAATGCACAAGGCAACAGTAGCGCACAAACACGACAGCGAAACAATCACACACAAACACAGACACACACAACGAGAACTAAATAGAACACTAACGAGGACTAACTAGACACAGGTGTACAACATCAAGACCAAACCAAACGAACATGAAACATAGATCGGTGGCAGCTAGTACTCCGGAGACGACGACCGCCGAAGCCTGCCTGAACCAGGAGGAGGAGCAGCCTCGGCCGAAACCGTGACAGTACCCCCCCCCCTTGACGCGCGGCTCCAGCCGTGCGCCGACCCCGGCCTCGGGGACGACCAGGAGGACGCGGAGCAGGGCGCGCGGGATGGTCCCGGTGGAACTCCGACAGGAGAGATGGGTCTAGGATGTCCCTCCGCGGCACCCAGCACCGCTCCTCCGGGCCGTACCCCTCCCACTCCACGAGATACTGGAGACCCCCCATCCGGCGTCTGGAGTCCAAGATGGACCGAACGGTGTACGCCGGAGCCCCCTCGATGTCCAATGGGGGCGGAGGAGTCTCTCCTATCTCATTGTCCTGGAGTGGACCAGCTACCACCGGCCTGAGAAGAGACACATGGAACGAGGGGTTAATATTCTTATATTCAACAGGTAGATGTAACCTATAACACACCTCGTTCAATCTTCTCAGGACTTTAAAGGGCCCCACAAACCGCCGACCCAGCTTCCGGCAGGGCAGGCGGAGGGGTAGGTTTCTGGTAGAGAGCCAGACTCGATCTCCGGGTGCGTACACCGGCCCCTCACTGCGGTGGAGATCGGCGCTCGCCTTGTGACGAAGGACGGCCCGCTGCAGGTGGACGTGGGCAGCGTTCCACGTCTCTTCCGAGCGCCTCATCCAATCATCCACTGCAGGGGCCTCGATCTGGCTCTGCTGCCACGGTGCCAGAACTGGCTGGTAACCTAATACACATTGGAAAGGGGTTAGGTTAGTAGAGGAGTGGCGGAGAGAGTTCTGGGCCATCTCGGCCCAGGGAATGTAACGCGCCCACTCCTCAGGCCGGTCCTGGCAATACGACCTCAGAAACCTACCCACATCCTGGTTGACACGTTCTACCTGCCCGTTACTCTCCGGGTGGTACCCTGAGGTAAGGCTAACCGAGACCCCCAAACGCTCCATAAACGCTCTCCACACACGGGAGGTAAACTGGGGGCCTCGATCAGACACTATATCCTCGGGGACCCCGTAATGCCGGAAGACGTGGGTAAATAGGGCCTCAGCGGTCTGTAGGGCAGTAGGAAGACCCGACATAGGGAGAAGACGACAGGCCTTAGAGAACCGGTCCACAACGACCAGGATGGTGGTATTCCCCTGAGAGAGGGGAAGGTCTGTTACAAAATCCACCGAGAGGTGGGACCATGGTCGTTGTGGAACGGGTAGGGGCTGTAACTTACCCCTGGGCAGATGTCGGGGCGCCTTACACTGGGCGCACACTGAGCAGGAGGAGACATAAACCCTCACATCCCTAGCCAAAGTAGGCCACCAGTATTTAGTGCTAAGGCAATGCACTGTCCGGCCAATACCCGGATGTCCAGAGGAGGGTGACGTGTGAGCCCAGTAGATGAGTCGATCCCGAATCTCGAGCGGAACGTACTTCCGACCCTCAGGACATTGTGGAGGGCTGGGGTCGGTACGCAACGCTCGCTCGATCTCGGCATCGACCTCCCACACCACCGGTGCCACAAGGCAAGACTCCGGTAGTATGGGAGTAGGCTCAACGGACCTCTCCTCCGTGTCATACCGCCGGGACAGTGCATCTGCCTTGCCATTCTGGGACCCAGGGATGTACGTGATTTTAAATACGAACCTGGTGAGAAACATACTCCATCGAGCCTGGCGAGGGTTCAGTCTCCTCGCTGCCCGGATGTACTCCAGGTTCCGATGGTCAGTCAAAATGAGGAAAGGGTGTTGAGCCCCCTCAAGCCAATGCCTCCACACCTTAAGGGCCTGAACTACAGCTAACAGCTCCCTGTCCCCAACGTCATAGTTACGCTCCGCCGGGCTGAGCTTTTTGGAGTAAAAGGCACAGGGGCGGAGTTTAGGTGGCGAGCCGGACCGTTGAGAGAGCACGGCCCCTATACCAGCCTCAGACGCGTCCACCTCAACCTGAAAGGGAATTGTGGGATCCGGATGCGCCAGCACCGGAGCCGACGTAAACAGGTCCTTCAGTCTCCCAAAGGCCCTGTCCGCATCAGCTGACCACTGCAGGCGCACCGGACCCCCTTTCAGAAGGGACGTGATGGGAGCTGCCACCTGTCCAAAACCCCGGATAAACCTCCGGTAGTAATTCGCAAAGCCCAAGAACTGCTGCACCTCTTTTACAGTGGTTGGAGTTTGCCAATTACGTACAGCGGACACACGATCCACCTCCATTCTCACCCCTGACGCGGACAACCGATAACCCAAAAAGGAGACCGACTCCTGGAAAAACAGACATTTCTCTGCCTTGACATATAGGTCGTGCTCCAACAGCCTCCTCAATACACGTCGCACCAGGGTTACATGCTCGGCTCGGGTAGACGAGTACACCAGAATATCATCAATGTACACGACCACCCCTTGTCCCTGCATATCCCGGAAAATGTCATCTACGAAGGATTGAAAGACTGATGGAGCATTCATCAACCCATATGGCATGACAAGATATTCGAAATGACCTGACGTGGTACTAAACGCTGTTTTCCATTCATCGCCCTCCCTAATGCGCACCAAGTTATACGCGCTCCTGAGATCCAATTTTGTGAAAAACCGCGCCCCATGCAATAACTCCGTCATGGTCGCAATCAGAGGGAGTGGATAACTGTATTTCACAGTAATCTGATTGAGACCACGGTAATCAATGCACGGGCGCAACCCTCCATCTTTCTTTTTCACAAAAAAGAAACTCGAAGAGGCGGGGGAAGTGGAAGGCCGAATGTATCCCTGTCTCAAAGATTCGGCTATGTAAGTCTCCATAGCTTTTCTCTCCTCTTGAGACAAAGGATACACATGGCTCCGTGGGAGCGCTGCTCCTGCCTGGAGATCAATCGCACAATCCCCCTGTCTATGGGGAGGCAACTGCGTCGCCCTAGTTTTGCTAAACACAAGAGCTAAATCCCCATATTCAGGCGGAATGTGCAGTGCGGGCACTTGGTTTGGACTTTCCACCGAAGTCGCCCCCACGGAAACACCCAGACATCGCCCCTCACACTGAACAGACCACCCATCGAGAGCCCTCTGTTGCCACGAAATAGCAGGGTTATGGGTGCTTAACCAGGGAATTCCCAGCACCACTGGGTACGCAGGAGAGTCGATCAGATACAGCTGTATAGTCTCTTCATGACCCCCCTGCGCACACATCCTAAGTGGCGCTGTGACTTCCCTGATCAACCCCGACCCCAACGGGCGGCTATCTAAGGCATGAACGGGAAAAGGTTTGTCAACAGGTAGGAGAGGGATCCCTAACTCTAAACAAAACTTTCGATCAACAAAATTCCCAGCTGCGCCTGAATCTACTAGCGCCTTATGCTGGGAATGAGGTGCAACCTGTGGAAAACCAACACGTATACAAAAGTGCGCAACAGAAAGCTCTGGGTAAGTGGGGCGTCTACTCACCTGGGAGGCCCCCCCAGTGCGTGGCCTGTTGTCTTCTCCCCCGGAGAACCCTCCCCAGCACCTGGCCGCAGTGTGCCCTCCACGACCGCACTTGGTGCAGGAGACAGGCCCCCTCGGGCTCCTCCTCCTCCGTTCTCTAGCGCCGGCACCCCCGAGCTCCATAGGGCTCGGCTCGGAGGTGCCGGAGGGCGGAATGGACGGACCCCCCTCGGGACGTCCACGGGTGGCCAGCAGGGTGTCTAAACGGATGGACAGATCAACCAACTGGTCGAAAGTCAGATGGGTATCCCTGCAGGCCAACTCTCGTTGAACGTCCTCCCGGAGGCTACACCGAAAATGGTCGATGAGAGCCCGTTCATTCCACCCTGCATCCGCCGCTAGAGTCCGGTACTCTAAAGCAAACGCCTGTGCGCTCCTCCTCCCCTGTCTCAAGTGGACTAGCCGCTCCCCCGCCGCTTTGCCCTCAGGTGGATGGTCAAACACGGCCTTGAAGCGGCGGGAGAACTCGGCGTAGGAGATGGTGTTGGCGTCCATCTTCCTCCACTCAGCGTTAGCCCACTCCAACGCCTTTCCCGAGAGACAGGAGATGAGGGCGGAAACGCTCTCGTGTCCCGAGGGCACCGGGTGTACAGTGGCCAGGTAGAGCTCCACCTGCAGGAGGAACCCCTGACACCCGGCAGCTGTTCCGTCATACGCCCTCGGGAGCGAGAGCCGAATCCTCCTGGGTTCCGGACATGGGACTGGTGGACCGGCCGATGGGGTGGGCAGGGTAGGTGGAGGTGTGGGTACCCTGCTGGCTTCCCATCGGTGCAGGGTGTTGATCACGTCCTGTAGAGCGGTCTCCAGTTGTCTTATCTGGCCATCTTGCCAATGGATATGCTCCTCGAGCGACACAGGTGTCACGGCCGATCCTGCTGATTCCATTATGGTGTGTGATTCTGTCAGTGGGTGCTGTAGGTGGGTGTGGTGCAGGAATCAGATGCAGGACGCAGAAAATAAGTCCAATAGACTTTAGTGAAAAGCACACTCAAAATAACGAGTCAAACGCCCGGAGGCGAGAAAGTCCGCACACAGGCGAAAACCAAAAGGCGCACAAAACAGTGCGTAAATAACCTCCTAACACAGAGGAGGAAAATACGAAATGCACAAGGCAACAGTAGCGCACAAACACGACAGCGAAACAATCACACACAAACACAGACACACACAACGAGAACTAAATAGAACACTAACGAGGACTAACTAGACACAGGTGTACAACATCAAGACCAAACCAAACGAACATGAAACATAGATCGGTGGCAGCTAGTACTCCGGAGACGACGACCGCCGAAGCCTGCCCGAACCAGGAGGAGGAGCAGCCTCGGCCGAAACGTGACACTCTCTACTATTATTCTGACATTTCACATTCTTAAAATAAAGTGGTGATCCTAAGTGACCTAAGACAGGGAATTTTTACTAGGATTAAATGTCAGGAATTGTGAAAAACTGAGTTTAAATGTATTTGGCTTAGGTGTATGTAAACTTCCGACTTCAACTGTATGTGACTACAAGTTTACTTCAATATGAAAGTTATAATATCAATATTTGCGTATAAAGGCGTTTTCACCGCCATTTCTCGCATAATTAATTTTACAGACACAAAAAAAATCCACTATGTCGAAAGAATGATCTCTCTGCATTTTAAAGGTTGTACCGGAACTTCCTGTTTCCATCACAGCTGTCGTTACTTTTTTTTTTATACGGTATGACTTTACTCACATAAAAACTGTGGAAGGAAACATTGTTAGTGTTATTTCCTGATAGTTGCTGGCTCCCATACACAGGATGCATGGGTGGAGTTTTGGCTTGCCTGGTGACATCTCCAGGCAGTATAATGTGTAATAGACCAATCACAAAGAGAGTTCCAAACCTCTGCCAATAACCTCTCTCCCATTAGGCCCCCGTCCTCTACTTTAGTGCCCTTCCCCTCCCAACTCAGACCTCTCCCAGACAATCCTAGCAAAATTCTTGATTGAGAAAGATTTCTTTGCTAAAAAGCTATTTTTGTTTATTTTTGACCATTTTAATGGAAAACTACTACAGTAAGGTATTTATTTGTTACCCAGAAATGATTTGATATTGAGATAAAAACGACCTTTAATACTGAAACCATTATATTGTATCAAGTTCAAATCATTCTCCAATGATAATTTTACATTTTCGGAAAGATCCTCATGTGCCTCAATACACAGTCAAGCTCCCTCTCGATTGTGTCTTCTGTTCAATAGCTGACAGCAGCCAATGGTGCTCTGTGCATCATCAACCCACTCTATCTCCATGAGCATGGCGATGACTGGCTGACGCATCAACCAACCAGCTCACAGCGAGTTAATCGGCCATCCAATTATAGGCATGAGAGACGACTGAGTACAACGAGACCTTGGTCAGGGGCGGGCCTTCTTACTAAGAGAGCTATTTCATTGGAGCAGGAGCCCTGCAGCTCCAGTCCTGATAATCCAGGTAAAGTGATTTTAATTTTTAAGGCCCAGTGTTGTCAAAAACATGATTGGAATAATACTGTGAAATTGTGAAAATTATGATAATGCCCTTTTAGTGTAATTGATTTTTTTTTAAACGACTGCATTGGACCCTTTTAATGTGTTTTATTATCATTGTCCATCCTGTCTGTGTGAAAATATCACCGCATTAATCATCCTTCTCTCTGTAGGAGGTAATGAGACATCATAGAGCTCACTAGCCATTATGCCAAAACCAAAATCAACCAACGACTAACTGATATAGTGCATTCGGAAAGTATTCAGACCCCTTGACTTTTTCCACATTTTGTTAGGTTACAGCCTTATTCTAAAATTGATTAAATTGTATTTATTCCCTCAGCAATCTACACACAATACCCCATAATGACAAAGCAAAAACAGTTTTTTCTATTGTTTTGCTAAAAAAATAATAATAATACAATGAAATACCACATTTACATAGGTATTCAGACCCTTTACTCAGTACTTTGTTGAAGCACCTTTGGCAGCGATTACAGCCTAGAGTCTTCTTGGGTATGACGCTACAAGCTTGGCACACCTGTATTTGTTTCTCCCATTCTTCTCTGCAGATCCTCTCAAGCTCTGTCAGGTTGGATGGGGAGCGTCGCTGCACAGCTATTTTCAGGTCTCTCCAGAGATGTTCGATCGCGTTCAAGGCTGGGCTCTGGCTGGGCCACTCAAGGACACTCAGAGACTTGTCCCGAAGCCACTCCTGCGTTGTCTTGGCTGTGTGCTTAGGGTCGTTGTCCTGTTGGAAGGTGAACCTTCGCCCCAGTCTGAGGTCCTGAGTGCTCTGGAGTAGGTTTTCATCAAGGATCTCTCTGTACTTTGCTCCGTTCATCTTTCCCTTGATCCTGACTAGTCTCCTAGTCCATGCCGCTGAAAAACATCCCCAAAGCATGATGCTGCCACCACCATGCTTCACCGTAGGGATGGTGCCAGGTTTCCTCCAGACGTGACGCTTGGCATTCAGGCCAAGAGTTCAATCTTGGTTTCATCAGACCAGAGGATCTTGTTTCTCATGGTCTGAGAGTCCTTTTGGCAAACTCCAAGCGGGCTGTCATGTGCCTTTTACTGAGGAGTGGCTTCCGTCTGGCCACTCTATCATAAAGGCCTGATTTGGTGGAGTGCTGCAGAGATGGTTGTCCTTCTGGAAGGTTCTCCCATCTCCAAAGAGAAACTCTGGAGCTCTGTCAGAGTGATCATTGGGTTCTTGGTCACCTCCCTGACCAAGGCCCTTCTCCCCCGATTGCTCAGTTTGGCCGGGTGGCCAGCTCTAGGAAGGGTCTTGGTGGTTCCAAACTTCTTCCATTTAAGAATGATGGAGGCCACTGTGTTCTTGGGGACCTCCAATGCTGCAGAAATATTTTGGTACCCTTCCCCAGATCTGTGCCTCGACACAATCCTGTCTCAGAGCTCTACGGATAATTCCTTTGACCTCATGGCTTGGTTTTTGCTCTGACATGCACTGTCAACTGTGGGACCTTATATAGACAGGCGTGTGCCTTCCCAAATCATATCCAATCAATTTACTTTACCACAGGTTGACTCCTATCAAGTTGTAGAAACATCTCAAGGATGATCAATGGAAACAGGATGCACCTGAGCTCAATTTCGAATCTCATAGCAAAGGGTCTGAATACTTATGTAAATAAGGTTTTTTATTTGTAATAAATTTGCAGAAATTTAAAAAAAAACTGTTTTCGCTTTGTCATTATGGGGTATTGTGTGTAGATTCATGAGGGGAAAAAAAATATTTTAATCCATTTTAGAATAAAGCTGTAACGTAACAAAATGTGGAAAAGGGGAAGGGGTCTGAATACTTTCCGAATGCACTATATGTTTGGTCTTGTCTCCAGGGTCTCCTGTAGTCCAGGCTTCCCCGTCTCCCCCCACCCCAACAGGAGGGGTGGTTCTGAGGAGGCCCAGTAGGGATGCTTCCATTGAGTCACTCCACAGAACAGGGAGCCAGGACCGCACTAACACCTCCAGGCCCCCGTCAGACCCCAAGCCCCTGTTCAGCCCTGCCCCGCAGTCCCCTCACAGGGTGTCCTGGATTGAGGACAATGTATGGCTCTCCAAACCACCACCCTCCTCCCTCCTCCGTCCCCCCTCCCTGGAGCTGGACTCGCTGTCAATCAGCAGCATTGAGGAGGAGCCGGAGTCGGTCACCAGCCCCTCCCACTCCCCCCACCCCTCGTATCGGTTGGCCGACAAGGTGAAGCACCGCCTCTCGGCTGTGGGCCTGGCCATTGGTGGGCTGGGGTCTCCACAGAAGAGGCTGACCAAGCGGGTGCAGGAGCTCAGTAAGCGGAGGGGCGGGGTATTTGCAGAGGCAGTGCTGGAATTCGTTGAGATGACCCTAGGGGCTGGGTTTACCCCTGGAATGACAGGTGTGGATTTGCTTCAGGAGGTGCGTACGGCTCTCACTGCCCTGAGAGAGACACTGCTGGACTGTCCCGAGATACACATCTTCATAGACAGTATGGCCGACACACCCAACTGGGAGCTGGGTGAGTCCATGCATTAACAAATTAGTGTTCGAAAACAGAATATCACTACTATTATACAAAGAAACTTTTCAGCTTTAGTTCACTATCCACCACAAAGCCAAAACGGACAAACACTCAACTACATCATTTTCCAGAATTGTTTTCTAACACCTCAGTCTCTCCCTCTCTCTGTCCTCTATCTACATTAGACGCCATACTGGAGCTCTCCCTACACAAGGTGGCCCTGAAGCCTGTGAGCTCCCACCTGTACACCTGCCTCCAGAGCTGTCGGGACCATGACGGTAGCCTGCGGAAGCTGAGGGAGAACCAGCGGGTCCTGGAGGGCCGGGGGGTGGAGGAGCTGGAAGGGACGCCTGGGGCGGGGGTCCCTGACCCTGTCACCCTGGAGAAGATCCAGCAGAGGTGGTCAGCCATGCACCAGTCCTACTCCCCCAGCAGGAAGGTCCATATCATGCTCAAGGTCTGCAAGACCATCTACCACAGCATGACAGCCAATGCCAACCCAGGTGGGTGGTGCAGGGTAGACCTCCTCAGCCTCAGTATGTGGAGTGAATGGAGTTGGTTAGGGTTAGTGTATTTCTCTCTCTTTCTTTAGGTATGGTGAAATTAGGTGGAAAATCTGTCGATGTGCCCTTGAGCAAGGCACTTAACCCTAATTGCTCCTGTAAGTCGCTCTGGATAAGAGCGTCTGCTAAATGACTAAAATGTAAATGTAAACTCTCTATTAAGGATGATGTTTGGAGTTCTTTGACTTTTGACTCCCTCCTCCCCTCTGTCTCAGGTGTAGTGTACGGGGCTGATGACTTCCTGCCCTGTCTGACCTGGGTGCTTCTGCGTAGTGATGTGGTCACTCTGCAGCTGGACACTGACTACATGATGGAGCTACTGGACCCCACACAGCTGCAGGGAGAGGGTACGAATTATACAAACGTTTCACGCAGACCCACAGAAACATGTATGTGCACATGGACACTCGTATAGTAACCCCCTTTCTGTCTCTGTTTCTCTCTCTCTCTACCTCTGTCTCTCTATTTTGCAGGAGGTTATTACTTGACGTCCCTGTACGCCTCTCTCTTCTACATCAGCAGCTTCCGCCCTCGTCTCGCCACGCGCCAGCTTAGCACCGAGGCCCAGAAATCCCTGAGCCAATGGCATCGCAGGCGCACTCTGCACTGCAACCAATCACGACGCACCACAAATCGGAGGACCCTCCGGAGACCTGGGCATGGCGAGAAGGGCAGGGAAAACTCCTGTGATGCAGAGACGGAAACTGGCACAGGAAGTGTAACTGACGCCCCACCGGCGCCCTCTAGTGTTGTGGCCAAGGCACTGCACATAATCTCAGAGGTTGTGGTAGCGGCGAGGGAGGAGGGGGGCAGCAGAGCGGAGGGCCAAGGATCCCCAGCTGCACAACTCCAGGCCTCACCTCGGAAGGAGAGACAGGACTCAGGTTAGTCTCCACAGGGTCCATGAGGCACTCTGCGCCAGGCCAGTAGAGCTGGAAGACCGGACAGACACACAGATGGGTCAGCAGAGGTCAGAGAGGACTGGGCTGCCAGTGGGAGACTGAAGCCAGAGTGATGAAGCCAGAGAGATGAAACAGAGGAGCCAGTCTGTCTAGGACCCTGGGCTTTACCGCAAACACTTAGCTGGCAAACATGTTGTCGCCTTCTCAATATTGTAATGCAAACTTGTTATGCAAAACATTTTATTTTACAATTCCTGGTTTCAGTTGCATTGAATTCCACCCAATAAGACATGAAGATAATGGTCTGATTAGGCTGAATTTGGGTAATATGATAATGTGCTTTAAATTGTTTAATAATATAATAATATAATATGCCATTTAGCAGACGCTTTTATCCAAAGCGACTTACAGTCATGCGTGCATACATTTTTTTTTTGTGTATGGGTGGTCCCGGGGATCGAACCCACTACCTTGGCGTTACAAGCGCCGTGCTCTACCAGCTTGTGGAAGATATTTCCAATGAGTGTTGCAAATTGTGACATTTGTAGTATTTTTATTGTCATTCCTTAGAGAAATTACTCTCAATGGGGCCAATTAAATGGTCAAATTGGGGCAAAGCATGGAGGCTGTCAGCAGGCTGCCTACATGGTTAGAACACTGTTGATGTATTTTCCATGTTGACCACTAGGTTGCAGTACCACATCTCTTTTGTCGGTTTCCTCTGGGTTGCAGTAGTCAAGCATGATAACAGTGGAGCTCATAAGTGCATAAGGATGTTGAGAAAGGGAGAGAAATGTGTTGAGATGCCTGAATTAACAGCTATAATGAAATGACAGTTGATCAGATTGTATTATGTTGTGTGTAATATGTACTCTGTTTTTGTGTAATATGTACTCTGTTTTTAACTTCATTTTGTCCTTTTCATCTGCATTCTTTTTGCCATGCTTTAGGATGCTGAAATGTGAAATTATATGTTGTATGTTGGCATACTGTAAAGACAGCATTATAGACATCTGCACATTAGAACACTTTGATGCTAAAGCGTGAACAGTGGAGCAGACAGGTCCTTATACAAGCACATGTATTACCATACACAGACACATGGTACCACTACCACATACACAGACAACACACAAACAAGCCCCCACACACACACATGGGCATACTGTAATATATACATACACATGCAAATACTTATATAGAGTGCCTCAAATGCAAATGAACGCACACACACGTACCCTCCCATACTTTCATACATATGGAACCGCCTCATTCAGAATTTTAAATGAGCAACCTAATCAAATTTGCCTAATGAGACATCTGGCATTATGCCTGCATTTGGATCTTTTAACCAGGTCTAAGAAACATCTGGACTCTTCATCAGCCCAGTCAAACCTGATGAGAGAGAGACTGATGGAGGGACAGTGGCTGAGACTTAACATCTATTGCACACACCTCTTACATATATGATCACGTGATATATTATGCATACATGGGACTATATTACACATTCAGTCCAGCCATAAATTAGATATATGGTGGTGGCGAGCACACAGATGGCAGACGCCTGAGGCATTTAAAGCTGGGACTTCGCTAGCTAGCTGCAGTTAAATATAGAGGCCATCCTGATGCAGAGAAAGAGAGAGAGAGAGAAAAAGATGGTCACACAAAGATACCCACTCACACGCAGGCGCACACACACACTCACAAAGTACATGCACATCCAAGCACAAGGCAACACCAGGACAATATACAGTCACACATTCTGAAAAACATGAATATTCACACTAACAGTATATCACAAACACTTGTTCTTCACACTAGATGTATGCCTGGTGTGTGTTCCCCCCTCCCCCTTGATTGACAGGCATCTAACGAGCAGCTGTTCTAATGGGCCTGGCAGCCTCTCCTAATAGTGATAAATAGATGAGAGGCATTTGTGAATCAGGACCAAACACTTTTCAATCAATTATTCACAACATTACTCCAATTTATGCATCATCAGGCTGTTACACATCCTGGCTGTTCCCAGGCTGGAAACAGTATTTGAACTCTGTGGTAAATTACAGTAGGAGCTACCAACTCTGGTTTTCCTCTCTCCGGCTGACTGATAAAATGGTTCCTTTCTACATCGTCCTGCATGAGTTTTAATGAAGGCTTGTGAAAGCGAGCGGCGCGTCATCGTTGGATCCTGACCTGTCTGCTCTGTCTATGGTCGTTCCATATGGGACATCACGTCACCGAGCTGCACTGTCTGTCAATGTCTCTCTGGCCTCCACTCTTTTTTAGTTTGTCCTTTTGTGCTATTCTGCTCTTTCACTCGTTGTCACAAACCGCTTCCCCCTGTTGAGGCATTGTAGTTGGCCACTTTTCCTCTAGCTTTCTCTCACTCTCTCTTTCTCTCCCGCTCCTCCCCCCTGTGCGCAGCTCTCTCCCCCTTGTCTGAACTCTGACAGGTGTGTAATTGAATGATTAATTATCACCAGAGGCCCTCCTCCTCCACACACACAAACACACGCGCACACACATTCAGCATTCCGCATTCCGCTTAAAAACAAACCACATACACACAGACATCTAAACTAAGTTTTAATTTGTCCACTTTTCGTGCACCTTTTCATTCATTCAGACCTATTGGCTATAGCATTCATACATATGCAGTATGCATAGGTTTTATTCTTAAAACACAATCCTCAAATACAGTTGCTCATATGAAATCTTAAAAATAAGAAGCGATTTTGTTTAGCCCTTGTATTTCTGTAACACAAATAATCTGTAACACAAGTAATCTGTAACACATGTCTGCCAAAATCATGCTGTGATTAATTATATTAGTAAAATGTTGTCATAAATATTGAAGACATCTGGTTTATATTAAGGTTAGGTTACAGTTATATTTACTATATATATATATATATATATATATATATATATATATATATATTAAGCTGTATGCCCCCAAAATGTGTGTTATAATATTTTTTCCTGCTCTAGCATTCCAGTTCCTCCAGTTTTGGGTTATTTCATTACTAAGATAGACTTAGTTGTCATAATGACTTCACACTATATGCTTCCCTTACTGAGCTCTGTGGCTGTACACACTGTTCTCTGTCCCTTCTCTTTCCCGGTATTGGCACATTTATGCAATGCAATTTCCACTAGCTAATGGATTTTGTGTTTGTGTGAGGCTACGGACTCTAGCTATCCAAAGCAATCATAAAGTGAAAACAGCATGAATAGCATCTCACTCCCGCTGTCTGTCTGTTGTTGGCTCTGAGATCTCCTTCAGACTATCATACAGTCAATTATGTTATTTATGGGACCATAGTGTTTAAATAATAATAATAATAATAATAATAATAATACATTTGATTTTAAGTGCTTTTCAACCTCCAAAGTCACTTTACATAGTCAAGATAATAAGCAAGATGAATGCATTCATAAATGAACTCATACATGTGGTCACAAAGCTCGATGTAAACGATGGACCTGCAGTGCAACAGATTATGAACCAACTGTGTGTGTCCATGGATTGGGGACTACATTTAGCTGGGACATGACTAGCATGGCAAGGAGTGACACAAAAAAAGAGAGTGACAAGATGGACAAGGCGAATGAGTGTGTGGACAGGAAAATAAGTGGTGGGACTTGGAGTCAGCCCTGAGGGTCAGAAAGCCAGGCCATTTCCTGTTGACCCTTGTATGAACTCTGACCCCTGCTGCAGGCTGCATCTATCACATGACAAGGGTGAGGTGGGGATTGAATGGATGGCTGGGTGGAGGAGGTTTTAGGCCAGGCAAAATGCATTTGAATTGTGTTTGACATTTAAGGAGTAATCACTTTGGCTTGGATTTGAACCTTGTTGCACATGGCCCTGCAGATGGGAGGAGGTATGAAGTGAATAAGGAAGGAATGCGGCAAGACAGTGAAAATGAGGAGTAAAACAAGAACAAATAGCTAAGCTAAAGGAGAGAGGGAGAGAGGTCAGGGAGGATGCTAGGCTAGTAGAGGAAAAGAAGAAAACAAGGGGGTACAAAGCTGCTGCAAACATCAATTGAAAATTACCATATAGTTACAATGTGTGTTTGTACCAGGAAGAAAATATACATATTTTCAAGATGACCTAATACCGATTTGTGTATATCACTGCTGTGTTGACTTTTCACATCCAACAGCGAATAATTGGAGGGCAAACTCAAAGAAAAAGTAATTCACACACTTTTACAAAAGAAAGGTTTTAATACTATAAGCATAATCATAACTGTAACATCATTATCATCAATTATCGTCATCAACATTTGGAAATATTTTTTTAAATCAGAGACCCATAAGGGACTGAGGAAGATGCAGCATGTGTAAAGTCCTTTGGCTGTCCTCCTTAAACCCAATGGCAGACAACATGGACCATGAAATGGTACGACAGGATTGTGTGTGTGTTCACTGTTTGGCCTATGATGTGGATCCCAAAGTAAACCCTACTATTCATGTCTGACAGGATCTTAAGGAGGTAAGTGATCAACTCATTCCAACGTATTTAAACAAACCAAGGTACGTCCTTGAACAAACTGAGAGAGACAAATTGAGCTCATTCATAGTGTACTAGAGTCATGCAAAGTGACGCCCTGGAAGATCGCTGTTCACAGGACTTTTGTCAGGTCGCATCTCTCTGACATATAAATACAAAAATAGATTTTAAAAAAACTCAAATTAAATAAGGTGGGTGTATGTGACAGTTGTCAGTGTGGGAAGACGGCGTGGCGGAGAGAGGTCAGAGTGCATCACTGGCGTCCTGTCCGAACACAACGCTTCAAGCCTGGGCTGTGTGAGGTCATAAGGCTGGGGGGGCGTTGAGGGTTATGGAGGTTAAGGTGACACAGGCGGATCGGGAGGTGTGTGTCTGACCTGTATCCTTCCGTCTTTCCGCTTGGTTGGCCAGTAGGCCAGGTGGGAGAGAGGCAAGTTGGCTGGTCAGTGGTCCGTGTGGGGTGTTCCTCTGTGCTCCTAGAGGGGGCACTATCCTGGGAGTCAGACAGCTCACTGTCACCATAGAGTATGTAGAGCGGGAAGGGGCTGAGGACGCTCGCCTCTTCCACCCTGAAGTGGGCTTGGCTCACACTCAAGGGCTCAATATGGTGTATGTCTTTGTCTACGTCTGAGATGGAATGTAAGTATGTTATTGATGGTATAAGAGGGGCCAGTGGTGGTTTTAAAGGGAAGTTTATGCATGTTGCAGACAGTGGGTTGAGTGACTATGTGGAGGTCAGTGTCTTACAGCGGGAATGTAAACATTTGGACTGCGCCATGCTGTTTTAGATAGCATGTGGCGGGTGTGTGAGCCACAGGGTGGCCCCTCTCTCCCCTCTCCTTCACACCCTTCCTTCTCAGTTAGTGGGCGTGTATGTCCAGACCCTGGCCTATGAGGGGATCGGCGGGGTGGGGGTGGGGCGGCGGGTGAAGCAGCATGGCGGGGTGGGGGCCGGGGTAGGGGTGCAGGGACGGGCCGGCGTGGGGGTAACCAGACTGGGACAGCAGGGCCCCGGGGTACTCTCCTGGAAGAGATGGCATCCCCTGAAGACCTAGAGAGAGAGAGAGAGAGAGAGAGAGAGAGATAGAGAGAGAGAGAGAGAGAGAGAGAGAGAGAGGAATTGATGTTAGGAGGTACTGTACAACAGCATACCACTGAATGTGTCCACCAAATGATTGGTAAAAACACTAGGGTCATGTTCAGTAGGGCACACCAGAGCAAAACCTTTTAAAACGGGAAAATGGAAATGAGCATTTCTTATTGGACAAGTTCTGGTAGTGCCTCCCTGCTTCAGTCCGTTTTCTTCTCTTTGTTGCCTAACGAACATGACCCAGTCATCCTTATCTCTGTCTCTTACCTGCTGCCCTGAGACCCAGGTGGGCTTGGCCGTCCAGTCCGTAGCCCCCCAGTGCTGCTCCCTCTGGGCTGTAAGGACCACCTTGACCTGGTAAACCAAACACACAACCACATTAATACAACCTAGGAATTTATAGATACATGAGTAACAATACATTAGAGCAGGGAATACGGTGGTAATAACATGGTAATATTACCTGAGCGATTTGACTGGTCAATCATGGGCTGTACTATTCTCCGTCTTGCATTGATAAACCTGGAGAGGAAAGAGGGGGAAGAGGAGGAGAATTGAATGGAAGGAGAGTCGGGAGAGAACACCAGTTAATGGAGAAAAATACTAACTCTGGGAATATTAACCTTTCACTTTTACAACCACTTAACCCCTTCATGGTTCACCGTCAATCCACATTAGGACAGAGGGAGTATGGATCTCTGGGTGATAATGGATTGATCAGTATTGATGGGGTCAGTGGAGGTCACGCTAAGGACCGGGCAACAAGGGACACCGTACAGTAGTAAAACACACAGCTGATCATTGGTTATTGATCAGGGGGGTACTGACCAGTTGTTGACCTGCAGGATGGTCAGTCCTGTGTCCTGTGCCAGCTGCTTCTTCTGCTCCTCCGAGGGGTATGGGTGCTGGGAAGGGACATTCAGAACAAGGGCATTATTTATTTGCAAAACTGGTTGAGATTCAGCAAGAGCCTTTGCTTTTGGCATACATTATCATTGCATAAAATCATCAAATGTATCATTTTGGCTCACACATACACCACACACAAATGGCTCCACCAGTATCTGTGTAGAATTAAAAACCCAAAGCATGTATGAAAGAGGGAGACCTACAACCATTAGATGAATACTAATGACTGACATTCCATCTAAATTCATGTCAAATTCTATGAACTGACGTGACCCCTAAAGTGAAGCAGCCTCTTTCTCTCGCACTCTCTCTCTCGCGCTCTCTCTCTCTAGTACAGTCATAATTAGTGAGAATTACTTTCGAGTTTTTCAATATAACTGCTAATTATCAGAATTACTACATTTCACCATAAATGGTTCTGTGTCTGTTCACTACTATTCAATATTGAACCTCTTATTCACACATTATCTCTCTGTCATTGAATTCCATTTTCAGCGTAATTGTTTTGCATTACGTGTATGATATCCCCTTCCTCCTTTCCTCCCGTCACTCTTTCCTCTCCTCTCCCCTCCTCTGCTTCTATCTGTCATTCTTCTCTCACTATTATTTCTTCTGTCTCTCTTTTCTCACCGATAAATGCTGGAAGAGCCATGCCCTCATGATGTTGGTTGCCAGTTTGGGGAAAATGCCCCTCTTCTTGTTGTTCCTTCTGTCTCGGTCTGTCTCGTCCTCCTCTCCTGTACTGGGGGAGGCCACGCCCCCATCCAAACCATCCCCTGCCAGAGGACAATAGAGATATGGCATTAGCACAGTTTTTTTGTGTGTGTGTGTGTGTGTGTGTGTGTGTGTGTGTGTGTGTGCGTGCGTGCGTGCGTGCGTGCGTGCGTGCGTGCGTGCGTGTGTGTGTGTTAACATGTTCAATTGATGTCAGGTTTATGTGTATATGTCGATTATGTTGTTAGCATGAGTGATTGAAAAGACGAGAGTGTGTGTGTGCAGGTGTGTGTATGAGTTAGTGTGTTAGAGGTACCCGTATCGCTGCAGTTGTCTGTGCTGTGTGAAGGCAGGCCACACGACATGCCAGGTGTCCCTAGTGGAGTGGACGCACAGTCATCTGGGTCCCGCAACCACGTCTGATTCTACAGAGAGAAGAAGGAAAGAGATAGAAACATATTGAGATGAACAGGGAAATTAAGAAGGTCTGCACTCAGTATCTGTAGTGAAAGAAAGTAAAATGTATTCCCTCTTTAGTGACAAGTGTTTTGCCCGACAGAGCTTCATCAGTGTCTTTTTCAGAGACATATTGAGAGCGATATACTGAGAAATCTGTGACTTTTGAGCTAATTTTTCATGTTCTCCTTGGACTAGTCAATCGCCATTCAGGTGTCACCTACCTGCTCTGACAGACTGGTGCAGGAGCCAGTGAAATCCTCCACGTCGGACTTGGACCCGCCCTCCCTGTCATCCAGAATCAGGTCTGTGGGCATCTTGCCCTTCAGGCAGGTGATGTAGCGATTACAGAAGTTATCACACAGGTCATGAACCTGGAATATAGAAGACGAGGAAGAGGGGGAAGAGAAATAGTATAGTACTGTAATGGTTTAGGTGTGTGACGGCTGATCATATCTGGTTTGTCTGCATTCAGCAGTCACTAGTCTGAATCATAAAGGGTAAGAGGAGAGAGAACGAGAGAGATAGCGAGAGAGAGGGAGAGAATATATTTTAGATGAGTGAAGAAGCACACCTTTTCCAGCTCCAACAGGTGGAAACGTAGTACCTGGATGGCCTGGATCATCTGAGGAGAAGAACAGATTGGTAGCTATGAACACAAGCTATTCCATATTGTAGCCTATGATATTATGACTGAAAAACATGCATTTGAGTTATTCTTAATCGATTTCTAGGTTACTGTGTGTCCCAACATGTAGGCTATAAGCATTTGGTTCTTTTGCTGTTACAGTATTTATATGTGTATTTATTTTCTTACCAGATTGTCCAGTTCAGGATTTGTAGAAAAAATGGGCTTTTCTGAGCGAATCTGAAACACACAAGGAAAGACGTCCACTGTCATTTGGATAATGGTTGGAGCTCGGAGCTTAAGATTTTCACTGTACCCTGGAATTAAACCTGCTTCCCTGCACATGTGACCATTAAACTTTTAATCTAAAATCTAATCATGAATCACTGCCGGCCACTATGATACATCCCACATACAGTACACAGCTGTTCTCTGATTGGCTCGTAGAGCTGTAACTCACCTGTTTGGCGAAGGCTGCGATGTCATCGTTGAAGGAGTCTGAGGAGCATACATCACTGTGATTGGTCAGGCCTTGGAGGTGGGGCGGGACTGAGAAGGATGTGACATCCCGTGGGGAGCAGGTGGCCAGCTCACACTTCTCAAACACCAGGGCCAGCAATGGAAACAGGGGATGACTGTGCACACAGAACACACACAGTGTTAACACAGGCACACATTTACATTTTAGTCATTTAGCAGACACTCTTATCCAGAGCGACTTACAGTTAGTGAGTGCATACATTATTATTTTTTATTTTTTCATACTGGCCCCCCGTGGGAATCGAACCCACAACCCTGCCGTTGCAAACGCCATGCTCTACCAACTGAGCTACACCCCTGCCGGCCATTCCCTCCCCTACCCTGGACGACGCTGGGCCAATTGTGCGCCGCCCCATGGGTCTCCCAGTCGCGGCTGGCTACGACAGAGCCTGGATTCGAACCAGGATCTCTAGTGGCACACACACATACACACACACTCCCTCTCTCTCTCTCCTCACACACATGCATGTACACAATACACACACACATCCCAGCAAATGCATATAGGCACAGAGCACCCTGATAGTAAATATACATGCATACTGTTAGAATGAAAAATAGATCTAACAAACACACACACACACACACACACACAAACTGCAGTGAAATAGTTATTTTCTCACCCATAGATCTGGTCCCTGTGGTGTTTGAGGGAATCTGGGACAGTGTGGCCATAGTGAGGGGGGGCCAGTGACCTCATGGCCTCTCCATACCCCCCCACGGGCATGCCCTCTGACCCTGAGTAGTGCACCAAGTCTTCATACTGAGGAACAGGGGGGAGAGACATAACATATTCAACATGTGTGTTGGGGTGTATTTCAATCATCTGCATTTTGTTGTGGAGAGAAGTGGAGAAAGTTTGTGTGTGTGTGTGTGTGTGTGTGTGTGTGTGTGTGTGTGTGTGTGTGTGTGTGTGTGTGTGTGTGTGTGTGTGTGTGTGTGTGTGTGTGTGTGTGTGTAAGAGCAAGAATGAGAGAGAGAGAAATTAGGAGATGAGGCCCCCTGTGAATATGGAAGCAGATCACTTCGAAGCTGTAGCTAATTTTCTCTTCTCCTTCATAAACACTGACTAGAGGCTCCTTGCTGAGCAGTTTTTCAGAGGGAACATCCACACTGGGACTATTGACATGAGATAAACAAACACGCACAGATTCATACATAAATATGAGCCTATGCTCTCTATCTCTCACACACTCTGTCTGTCTCTCTCTCTCTCAACATTACAGAGCTGATGTGTGTTAAACTGTAGCTGACTTCAGTCTCCAAGGCTTTTCTTCTGTCAGCAAAAACCAGCGGTTTTCTCCTGGATTAAAGTATGGCCAATCATAGTCCCATATGGCTGCGTGATCACAGCGTGCACCTGCTCTGCGGTTTTGTCGGGACACCTTTTGTTTTATGGATACTCGCTATTAACACAATCACCACTATCAGGTTCCGCGCCTTTCTTTACACGAGCTCTCGGATTACAGTGCGACTGTAGCCGCTGTCCGTCAACGGATCAAAGCACCGAAATCAAGATGACGGATTCTTCAAATTTTCCTAAAAGGCATGAGGCTGAGAGAGGGGATTCAAACGTGAAAAACACTTACAATGTTAATACGATTATAATTTACTGCAATCCTCATCATTATCAGGATAGTTCAAAGAGAGAGCTTAGTTTGCTATACGAATATATAGGCATAAACTATATCATTTAATTTTCTCAGCAATTAAGTTCAACATATTTTTTACTACATAGGCTATTACATATATTAGAAATATTCATGCTAACAATTAACCACAGACCAGTGGATGGATATATATCAGCATGCGCATCCTTCATATTTTGTTCTTGCAGTTGTTTTACTCAATAAACCAGTTTGAATAAACTATAAACATACTTGTTTGAACTTGCAATGTGCAATATATTCAATAAATACAAATCACTTCCCACCAGATTGCCTGTTGGCAAAAACAAAGTTTGCAAACATTCGCCTATAGCCTGTATTTCCAAAGCCATTCAACAGTTTCATTATTCTCACGGAGAAAATATGTTTTTCTCCAACATCAGACAAATGCAATGTATTTCATTCGAGTAGCTTATGTTAAAAATAAAAAGCACCAATGGGAACATACATTTAAATTGGTATCCTACGTTGTCCCAACAACCTGCTTATTCCAATCTAAAGTGATAGAGTTTTTTGTGACAATAGTTTTTCATTTAGCATACATGTAGGCCTAATACACGTAGGTAGACTATGCAAAAATAGAATACTCTACAGGTTTCCTAACGGATGCATTTTCTTTCCGTTTAAGGTAGTCTAATAGCCATATGCTCGAATGACAGGCTAATGCCACCAATTGTAAACAGTGGGATATACTGTATACTTTACAGTGCATGGGACAACATATTTAATTGATCAAATTCACTTCCCTTTGGTGCATATAACCGGAATTAGGCTAATTATGGATAATTGACTGATACACTTTCTTGACCTTGTTTCCGTGAACTAAAGTCTGAATTGTAATCAAATTGGCCAAAGAAAGTACCTGTTTTGTTGAATTTTAATTAGCGTAAATTACAACATTCTTAACAGGATTACACTAATATAACGAAAATCAAATGTAAAATGTAAATGAAAAGCGACTGCGTAATTGTCATCTGTAGGCCTAATTACAGTAAACCGAAAAATCTTATCCGGAAAAGTTACTTTGATTTGCACGACCCGAAGCCGTTGACAGTCAGGCTATATGACATATCAAAATGTCTTAATTTCCTCACTCAGCTGTAAGCCGAACGTGTTATTAAAACACAGATAACAAATAGATAACAATTTCATCTGACCTGTAACCTTTTTTTCTTTTAATGAAACATCAAGATAGATACAGAAAAGAGCAACAGTTCACTGCATGGGAGTTTGACAAGTTACTCAAAAAATGTGGTAGCCTATGTCTGCAGCCTTAGATATTCAGCAGGTGTGTGTGTGTTATGTGTGTGTGATACAATGTCATGATTAGTCTACTATGGTAATTTTCTTTAGGAATGGAAAAGAGTGGCACAGTGCACATAGCAACGGGATCCGCGAGCCGCGGACTCACTGTAGCAAAAGAGTTGACCTACTTAGCGACTTGGTCTGCCGCTCCCTGTCTCTCTTTTTACTCGACCTACTCACTTCACCTCATACTGTATATGGACATATAATGTCTTTCCATTTTCACAATGGAATCGAATATTAATTCCTGCAGGAAACACACATTCTCAGTTTTAAATAGCCTATATTTCAAATATTACACTATACATATTGAAACCCAGATAAACGTTTATGGCTATAAAGGGATAGTTTTTACACCCTATATAAGAGCTATATATTTATAGTCCTAAAGCCCTTGTAAAACAATGAGAAAAGTATCATTCTGACATCATATCAACACGACCCTAATGATTTAGGTCAGGTCAGTTTATTTAGGAATATTCAGAGCATACACAATTATGTCAATAAGGTTATTCCTTCTGATAGCTTGATGTGAACTCCTTGACATGTTGCTGCTGCCTTCATTTGCCCTGTATGGCTGGGAGCTGTGGCCTACGCGAGGGAGGATAGGAAGGGAGGCGAGACAGGCAGCGAGAGGCGCTACGTCAAAACGTAAGGACCGAGCAAAGAGGCAAAATGCTACAATAACCAAACTAGCAAGATTATTATCTGGAGAGAAGGATACGCACTACCGTGATACTACAAATGATGAGTGAGTGTAAAGGATGCAGTAGAATTGAGTAAACAGCCATCCTACCCTCTTATCCATGCGACACGGAAGCCAATCCTACTCCGGGAAGGATGAGACCAGACCGGCTGTCCAGCGCAGGCGTTCTGCCTCCTGTATCCAGATTATCTGATGAAAAGAATGCGTTCTTTAATAAACGGATAGAGGTGAAATTATAACAGTTGCAGCATCAAACGCTTAAGTCTCATTATTATTTAGAACGGAGTTGGTTAAAAAAAAGAATAGCTAAACCAGAGTGTAGACCATAATTTGGCTACAGCAATAGCCTAGCCTAATATGGGCTACAATAGGCTACATATAATTCCGAAGTAAATTGAATCGTTACTTTTGATGCAATCAAGCAGCTTTATGATCCAAACTTAGATGTGCACGACCATAAAAGCGATGTGTATTCAATAGCTATCACTAATAAGAATATATCAACCATTAGGCTATGTTACATGCAGGCATCAAATATTACAGAAATCCAATACACTATTTTAGAAAAATATAATTCCATAAAATATCCCACCGAAACCTACATTTGACGTGTAGGCTATAGTCACTCTCAGGCATGGGCTGCGGTTTCGAGAGCGCTCTGGTAGGTCCGCACGTTATGTTTTTGGGTCCGGCTCGCAGGCGAGATGCTTGGTGAGGAGAAATAGCGTCCTTTTTGGTCGTTCTCGCTGTCCATGGACTGTCGCGACAGGCTGGAAAATGTCACAGCGACTTGAGTGATGTTGCTTTAAACATTGAGCGAGGCAGAGACGATGTGGGGAGAGATGGTGGTTGGGAGTTGTTTGGGGGGTCAAAACACGACGGGGTCTCTCACCCCCACCTTCTTATCACACACACTCGCGCATTACAAACGCAGGATCCCCACGTTTTATTCCAATGGCACGCTCTACACAGACATAGCATGCATTAGCACAGTTTATTCGCTACCTTTCACTGTTGCTGAACCATGACAAGATAATGTCTGATAACGCAAAGATTTGAGGTCGAACACAGCATTTTCTTCATATTATCTCGTGGTCTTTATATTCCATAATCTGCAGGATAGTGCGCGCATTTATTAATGGGAACCATACAACCGTTATTGGTACTGGAAATAATGTTAGTATTGTTTCCAACACTTGCCTCAAGCATCTGGGGTATCCCAACTCAGTAACAGCGTTTGTTGTTTTTAGTAGCATGTCAAATTAAGTAAAATTCACAGAAAATGCTGATGATTATTTCTGATAGGCTATTAAAAAAAAAAATTTTTTAGTCATTTAGCAGACGCTCTTATCCAGAGCGACTTACAGTTAGTGAGTGCATACATTTTTCATACTGGCCCCCCGTGGGCCTATATACCATGTTGGTTATTGGCCGCACAAATCAGAATTTCTGTATAGCCACGTTCATTCAACAACCCTGGAACAACCCACCACAGTGCATTTTGGTAACATATACAGTAAGTAATTATAGAATAGGCTATTAAATGTCTCATACATTGGTTCTACGCAAGATGTCCTATAGTTTTTACGCATGATAACATTTTTTAAGGATGGCAAATCAGGTCATAAATAATTTTCAATAGGGTAGGCCTATGACAATACATTTATTGGCTGATAATGACTATAGTAGCATTTTTTAGTTTTTGTTGACTTAATGTAATTGACCTGTCTTCTCCATTAAACTGCCCAAATGTCCCACTTTGCTTGGAACAGCAGGCCATTTTATTGTTCTGAAGATGTGTGAAAACCAGGCTACCTTTCTCTAAAGAGTTTTTTCTCATTCTAACTGGAGGGAAAACTTTCACAGCTCCGTGGACCTCGTCTTGTGTTGTAAATTACTCTTAAGTAACAAAATAATTATTCAAAACGGTTCTCTTTCACCTCTCACGCGGCGAGGGACCAATAGGCGGCCGAACTTCAATCGGCAGCGCGGTTGCGGCCACATGGGCCAGGGCAAGGCTTCACCGCGGGCGGCGTGGGGCATGATTTGGGGTGCAGCCAGCGAGCGCCGTAACATCAACCAACCTGCGGCCTTTTAACACCGCGGGAGGTTAATTCCCATGACGATGATCATAGCCTTTAGACCCCTCTAACATCGAATCCATAGCATCAATGAAAAATGTGAACGGACAGGAAATTACACTAAATATACGGCTTAATAGGATATTTCTAATTGATTAACAGGGATACATCCATTTCCAGTCCTATTCTGATTGTTTTATGTTTGTCATCATGGGTTAAAATAATTTCTACATTTAAGAGGCTACATTTTACAAACATAAATATAATCAATGCATGTATGGTGTGTGTTTCAATATTGTGTTAAGGGCTTCATGAAGAGATTATTTGTGCATAGTAGCCTACTGCAGCAAATTCGGGGGTAGCCTGGGACTTTTATCCTATGACCTTATCTTTGTCAGTCCAACATCCAAGCTATTATTGTGCAAGATCCAAACATCTTGATGAGGTTGCTGGTGTTGTAGGGATGCAACACTAGACTATCCCCTTCCTTCGGGAAGCACACCCTTGTGCTTCAATGAAGTCCATGTCATCCTGACACCAATACAGTGACTTTATAGGTAAAGCCTCAGAACTTAAATGGGGAATCTGCAGTTGAAACAACAACAAAGCGGCCACCCTGCCACTGATTTGGCCAATAGCTGAGAAATGGGGCTGAAGAAATGTAGCCACTCTTAAATTCATAGACAGAGCTATGGATGCAAGGACTGACCATCCATGAGATCTAAATGATAGTTTTAGCGATGTTTTGAGGCAATACAGTGTTTGTTTACAATTACATTGTTTACAAACAATGGAGTAAAAAATATATAGATATTTGGGGTTCTGTTGGGGTGCAACAGTTGAACTCAGGCCATGAGGCATGTATAAGATATATTCTTCAAGAATCAATGGGTAGCCTATATATCATTAATTTAAAAGTCAAAAAATGGACGTAGCAATTGCAGATTGCCCCTTTATACACTCAACCTAGCATCTCTTAAAACTTGTTAGCACTGGCAGTTTGAAGTGACTCAAATCAATTTTTTTTGCATATCTGATTCAAATCGGTTATTCTTCCTGTAGTCTGAACAGCCAAAAAGCACATGGAATCGGATATTTCAATACCTTCGTCGGTAGTTTCAAATCAGATACAAATCTGATTCCTGGCCATGCGTCTTGTGTCTGATCAGTCAAATCTGATTTATTTGCCCTCAAGTGGTTTCTAGACCGTTAATTGGCTAATTTTGTTGCTTGCTAGCTACTCTGTTGACACGTTGACAAGAACATGTGGTAGCTAACTAGCTTGTTAATTGTTTACAAACAAATAAGTGAATGTGCTAGAAAGCTAAACAGCTACCTAGCTAGCTAGTTGACTGCTGTGGCTAGCCAAACAGGACTCATTTTGAAAGTTGGATCATCTTATCCTTTGAGGCTTTAAAAAGTGTTCTTACACTATGATTTTGAACATGCAAAGCAACTGGGAAACGTCCATAATAGGCATTGTTGTCACCTTAGCTTGCTACATAACTTCTGAGTGATAAGACACATGAGCACCACCACCAATCAGCCTACACCACTGCTCATACAACCATCATTACTATGACAACCAGCGTAGACATGTCAGCAAATGACTGCTGGCTGAACACACAAATCCGATTTGATCACTTGTAACTTGCTGTTTGGACAGTCAGTATTCCAAAACGGATTTGAAAAACAAAACTGATTTGAGCATTAAGGCCTGCAGTGTGAACAAGGCTTAAGTTCAACCCACCTATGCAATTAAGGCAAGAGGTCAGAATCTTTTGACAAGGATGCTGGTGTACTAAGGACGTCACACTATATACGATATTTTCAGTGTATGGAGAGGATGTTAGAAGGAGTAGTTCTGAGTAGCCTATATGGCAAGGCTGCTGCAGTTGTTTGTCAGGCCCTGTCAGGGTTGGAGCGGCTGCTACTGTGCAATTGCGTGTGTGGGGGTCAATGTCAAGGTGCTCGTGATTCAAAGCCAGGCCTTACTGCAGGCATTGCCCAAGGATAAAGAGCAGAGAGAGGCTGAACAGGAAACAACAACAGGAGATTATGAAAAAGGTGGACGTGTTTAACTATAGAGTAAACAAACAAATATTTCACCAACTGGGGACATTTTGTTGGTCCCCACAAGGTGAAATACTATTTCTAGGGGGTTTAGGATTAACGTTAGAATTAGTGTTAGGGTTAGAATTAGGTTTAGGGTTAGGGTTAGGGTTATGCGCTAGGGTTAGTTTTAGGGTTACGGTTAGGAGCTAGGGTTAGGTTTAGGGTTACGGTTAAGGTTAGGTTTTTGGGTTAAGGTTAGGGTAAGGGTTAGGGTTAGGGGTTAGGGAAAATAGGATTTTGAATGGGACTGAATTGTGTCCCCACAAGGTCAGTTATACAAGACTGTGTGTGTGTGTGTGTTTATGTGTTTGTGTGTGTGAGTGTGCGCTTGGGTGTGTATGTGTACCTGTTTGCATGTCCATGTGCATCTGTTTGTCTATTTGTGTGTTTTCTGGAGAGAACTAAGTCATTTGAGAATTGTTTCTTAACCAAATATCAACATGTTCTGCCAGACTGATTAGAATTAGCCCATACATTACATTGATCAAATTGCTTTTTAGGGACATCGTACCCCTACTGGACCTGTACATCAGCCAGCCCATTGGGAGATCTCCTGGTCTACTGTGGTGTATTCACTAGGAACCAAACGGAAGCAAACGGGACGAAACAGGGTGGGACTAACCTTTACTTGTCCAATAAGAAACTCTTATTTTCATTGCAAAACCTTTTCCGTTACAAAACATTTTCGCTAAAGTCTACTGTGATGTGCACTAATGAATACACTCCTGCTGTATCCAGAGGCAGAAACACTCAGCATCTCCTCATTATCAACACTAGGCCTATCTCTAGCTGGACTCTCTCCCTCTACATCCAAGGCAATACAAAACTTCAGCGGTCCATATGGTCATGATTTATACTGCGTAGCCTTCACTTTGAGTGTTTATATAGAAATTATCATTGCTTCTAGATCATGTCGATAGCACAGGTACATGTATATACATTAGGAAATATCAGCTGTATAATGAGCTTGTTGTTAGTGAACATGACAACATAGACCAGGGATGTGCAACTGGCGGCGGCCCCCGTTTTGTAGGCCCGCAGATTTAGAAGAAATGACTGTTGAGAGTTAGAATAGTAGAATACACAAGGTGCAATATCGAAATTTGGTTGTGCATCAGCAGTTTTAAGTAAGTTAGTCTAGCCAGCTATCTAAACGTTTAGTAATCATGGTTGAATTACCGACCGGGGAGGCCCCTATTGATTTTGTTAGTCCCTCTTACTCAGATATCATATTAAAAACGGCAAACATTTCTCTCCACCCTATGGCAAAATGCAGCAAACTTGCTTTAAAACTGCAACATTTTCTCTTCTTCCCATTGCAAAATGTGTAGAATTGCAGCAAACTTGCTTTAAAACTGTTACATTTTCTCAACTTCCCATGGCAAAATGTGTGGAAATGAACTCTAAAACTTCAACATTTTGTCTGCTGTCAAGAGTGGTGCCGCTAAAATATTTGCTTAGGGAACCCAAAACACTAGGGCCGACTCTGACTGCATGTGTGGGTCTGGATGTGGATATGCAGACCCGCGAGCCACTGGGGCCCCTCATGATGAGATCAGATTATTTTTGGGGGCCCCCAGCCCCATCAAAGTTGCTCATCTTTGACATAGATTGTGTCTCGTCCATCATGTTAACGGTAAAACGGTGGGCCGTTGACATAGTTGCCTGTGGAAGAGGAGGGAGCCCCTGGGATAAACACTACCGGTTGCCCTTGGTTTGGTAACCTTGGCCACCCAGGCTAGTTGACACGGTTGACTCCGCCATAAAGGGAATATGGTTGCCTTGACCCTGGGGTACCCACAGTCCAGAGGGAACATCAGAGTGGGGTGACCCGGCAGTCAAGGAGCGGCACTCTCCAAAGGGGAGAAGGGGGTAAGAGGTGGGAGAGAGAGGGGTAAAAGCACGGAGAGGAGGGGCAGAGTGCTTTTTTATGAGCGTGTGCCTCTCCAGTTTCTGGGTCGTCTGGCCGCATGGACATAAATTCTCTTTCTCTTTCTCTTTCTCTCCTCTCTCCCTCTCTCTCTCTCTCTCTCTCTCTCTCTCTCTCTCTTTCTCTCTCTCTCTCTCTTTCTCTCTCTCTCTCTCTCTCTCTCTCTCTCTCTCTCTCTCTCTCTCTCTCTCTCTCTCTCTCTCTCTCTCTCTTTCTTTCTCTCCCTCTCTCCCTCTCTCTCTCTCTCTCTCTCTCTCTCTCTCTTTCTTTCTCTCGCTCTCTCTCTCCCTTTCGCTCTCTCTCCATCTCATCCTACCAGCCCATTTTCATCACCATGTTCTTACAGTACAGTATTGTCTGTGAACTTATTCTCTCTCAGCCTGTCTGCATTTCTGTCTCCACCTGCTTTGACACTGTACTTCATTCACTACACTTAACCCCTCTCTCTCCCACTCAAGCCCTACACTCCTCCTCTCCATCCCTCCATCATTTCATGTTTACCTTCCTTTGGAGAAGTCATCACTGCCTTTCGCCATTCTTTCATTTTCTCCCCCTGTTTCTCTCCCGCTCCCTCTCTCCTCCACTCTCCTTATAGATGGAGATTAAGTCTGGGCTGGAGCCCCATCCATTTCCCTGACTGTTGTTATTAAGGAGATGGATGGAGGCTTGCAGTGCCAGCTCGACGCAGCAGCAATTACAGCAGGTCCAGTGATAGATGGAGGGAGAGCGAGAGGGAGCGAGGGAGGAGATGGAGAAAGGGAGATAGAGAGAGGGGCATCTATCACGCCCTTTAATCTACCTGTCACTGCTCTGGGAAGGCTGGGAAGGAGGCTGGGCCTGGGGTGAGGAGGGTGGAGGGGGAGTGAGGATGGAAGAGATGAGGACTGGCTAATACAGTGCCTTGACTATTGGTTAAAGGTTTCATATCCTTCTTTTGCTCTGTCCTTCCCCCAAACAATTACATGAAAAGATGCCCTCCAGTACTATAGTAATTAAATGTCCTCATTAACTAATTGATTGTCTTGAGGTTATTGAATTTCGTATTGAATTCTGTGTGTTTGTGTGCCAGTGTGTGTCTGGCTGCTTAACAGTGTTGCATGAGATACTGTATGCTGATATGTTGTTATGTGGATGTGTGCTGTTGATGGGTCATAACTTCCTTTATTTACAGGTCAGGAGACGAAGCCTCTAGAATGTAATTTGTTTGGTTTGAAGGGAAACATTTTTGCATTGAGATAATTTAATGCACCTTGTTAGTACTCTGCATCTACATGTTTCAAATACCGAGTACACACATGTGCAAACACAGGCCTGCACACACCAACACAAACCTGTTGGTGGTATCAAAGAAGCGGCCACCTTCAGAGAAGCGCATGATAACCCTGCATATATTATCTGTAATTTGACTAGTTTTTCCCCTCAATGTTAGAGAAATATTATGAAAGCTAATCCAAGCCTCTCCTCTCTCTCCCCTCCTCCACATTCTCATCTGTCCAGGAGAGTGAGGTATGGGATGGAGGGATTAATTCTCTTCCGTTGGCCATGGGAATGATAGATGGACAGATGTGGGGTGAAGAAAGAGAGGGGCAAAGGAGAGAAGCGAAGTCAAGAGGTCCATAAATCTGACGGGGGACCTGGTCTACATCACACATTAATAAGATCTCCCAGAGCCATGGTAACCCAGGCTAGAAAAGTAAGTAATGGCAAGAGATGTAATCTAATCTTAGCAATAATATCTGAATGGATCTTTGGCAATGGGTCATTATGCAAAATAACAATTTTTTTATATTGATCAAGGCTCAGGTGTGAGGACGGAGGCCATAGCAGAACCAGCAGATAGATCATACTGTTTACATACTGTTTTGCTTAGCCAAATTACAGGAGTGACTGTGGGTTCCATTGATAGTGGGACACCTCTCTCCTCTCTCCTAGAATTTGTGTGCGCTTGTTCACATTCCTTCACTGATTTGAAAAGAAAATTACTGGTATATGGAAATACGGTGAAAACTCCCTCTAACCCATGCCTCGACCAATCCAATGCCTTTAGATTTGTGGGAAGTAGTGAACGCGTGTACACTTCAGGAGATATTATCAGGACACACCCATTGTGTAGTTCTATGGCCCAGAGGACAGGAGATATTATCAGGACACACCCATTGTGTAGTTCTATGGCCCAGAGGACAGGAGATATTATCAGGACACACCCATTGTGTAGTTCTATGGCCCAGAGGACAGAAGATATTATCAGGACACACCCATTGTGTAGTTCTATGGCCCAGAGGACAGGAGATATTATCAGGACACACCCATTGTGTAGTTCTATGGCCCAGAGGACAGGAGATATTATCAGGACACACCCATTGTGTAGTTCTATGGCCCAGAGGACAGGAGATATTATCAGGACACACCCATTGTGTAGTTCTATGGCCCAGAGGACAGGAGATATTATCAGGACACACCCATTGTGTAGTTCTATGGCCCAGAGGACAGGAGATATTATCAGGACACACCCATTGTGTAGTTCTATGGCCCAGAGGACAGGAGACTGAAGGTTCAGTAACAACACAGTCACAGTCAAGAGAACAGGAAAAAACAAGAGTACAGAAAGTAGAATCAATTAGAGAGTTCTCTTCCAATTGGCCCTCCTGTGCATTAGGGAGCCCATAGGCCAAGAACAGTGTGCGTGTGTATGCATTTGTTTATATGTGTGTGTGTGTGTGTGTGTGTGTTTTCAGAACTGTCAGCATGGAAACAGACCATGGTTTGTTTACCCCTAACAACAGACAAGCTGAACATGGTGTAATGTATCAGTTCTTCCAGATCAAGTACCAGATTCATTTTTCAAGTACAACACTAGAGAATGCAGTGGAATGCAAACTAGCAAACGATTAAATGTCCCTTTACGGCTACATACATGGATGTTCCTTTATGCAAGCACCTAATGTATGTGAGTTAATTGTTGTGCTGTGTCCCTTTGTTTGTGTCCAAATGCATGCATGTGCATGTGGGTGGTTGAGCGTGTACTTGTCTATGCACTTGTTTGTGCATTATTGTGTGCTTTTTCAATCATCATCTTGAATCAACTGTAAGCGCAGATGTGCTGTGACCTGACTAAGATCAGATCAAGTGCCCCCCCCCCCCCCCCCCCCCATCCCCCCCATCCCCCCCACCCAGTTCCATTTGTCATGGCCAGCTGTCAGGCTGCTGCTGTGATTGGTTGTTGTGGGAGACAGATAGCCGATAGGCTCTGATTAATAGTAGTGGCTCTGGAACTTACTCATTGATCAAGAGAACAGGCGAGGGGGAGGGAGAGGACAGGAGAGGAGGGAGGGAGGGAGGGAGGGAATGAGAGAGGGAGAGAGAGAGAGAAAAAGCATTCCCTGTCGCTCTGTCACTGCTTGCTGATACCGTGATTGCGTTTGTGTGTGTGTGTGTGCGCCTGTGTGTGTGTGTATAATAAATACATAACGTAACATTGGTGATAAAAGAGCTTGGAAAAAACCTGCCGGCACTGTGGATATGGGGAATGTTGGTCAGAAGGCCTAAAAGCAGTGTTATCATATTTGATGCAGGCCTATACTAGTATAGATGTATAGAATGTGATATAGTAATGTTATTATGTGTGAGTATCTCAGAAGGTTGGTCTCACTCTCTCTCTCTCTCTCTCTCACTCTCTCTCTCTCTCTCTCTCTCTCGCCAGTTCAATTCAATTCAGTTCAAAGGGATTTATTGGCATGGGAAACATATGTTCACATTGCCAAAGCAAATGGAATAGACAATAAACAAAAGGGAAATAGAAAAGGGAAGCATTAGTAAAAATCACACTCACTAAAGTTTTTAAATAATATATTTCAAATGTTTTATTATTGGCTATGTACAGTGTTGTAACAATGTGCAAGTAGTTGAAGTATGAAAGGGTAAATAAATAAACAGATAAATATAGGTTGTATTTATAATGTTGTTTGTCCTCCACTGGTTGCCCTTTTCTCATGGCAATGGGCCACAAATCTTGCTGCTGTGACTGCACACTGCGGTATTTCGCCTAACAGATATGGGAGTTTATCAATATTTGATTTGTTTTCAAATTCTTTGTGGGTCTGTTTGATCTGTGGGAAATATGTGTATCTAATGTGATCATCTCCCTCTCTCTCTCTCTTGCTCTCTCTCTCCATATGGTCCAGTGTTGGAGAATATGTGTGCCTTTCATTCGAATAAGAATATATGCATGTGATGGAGAAAAGCATACTGACCCACTTGGCTAGCTGCCAAATAGTCCTTGTGCGTACTCACTCCAGTCCCAAAACGTTAAGTAGTAAAGGGGGTACTGTGGGAAATGGACTGCTGTGTAACAGCTGAAGAAGGTCCATGTGTGTGCTTGAATGTGACTATGTGTGCATGTCAGTACAGTACATTTGAGAGTGTATGTGTTATTATGTGAGTGTGTGTGCCTCAGGAAACTAGAAAATAAACTGTAGTGAATAAACAAATACAGGAGTTGTGTGCATGGGTGCGTGTGTGTGTGTGTGTGATTGAGCTCTCTCCGTAGGGTGGTCAGTAGTGGGAGGTCGTGACCTGGTCGAATTCGGGGGAGTGGAGATCATCAATCAGCGAGGGGCAAGTCTGAGCAGCAGGACCACCACCACCCCCTCCACCCCACAGGGAAACAGATGGCCTTGGGACAACTGGCTCATACTCTCTCTCGTAGCACACACACACACACACACACACACACACACACACACACACACACACACACACACACACACACACACAGAGTATATGCACCAACTCAATGATGCGCACAAAAAATGACACATACATACAGTTGAAGTCGGAAGTTTACATACACCTCAGCCAAATACATTTAAACTCCGTTTTTCACAATTCCTGACATTTAATCTTATAAAAAATTCCCTGTCTTAGGTCAGTTAGGATCACCACTTTATTTAAAGAATGTGAAATGTCAGAATAATAGTAGAGAGAATGATTTATTTTCAGCTTTTATTTCTTTCATCACATTCCCAGTGGGTCAGAAGTTGACATACACTCAATTAGTATTTGGTAGCATTGCCTTTAAATTGTTTAACTTGGGTCAAACGTTTGGGGTAGCCTTCCACAAGCTTCCCACAATAAGTTGGGTGAATTTTGGCCCTTTCCTCCTGACAGAGCTGGTGTAACTGAGTCAGGTTTGTAGGCCTCGCACACGCTTTTTCAGTTCTGCCCACACATTTTCTATATGATTGAGGTCAGGGCTTTGTGATGGCCACTCCAATACCTTGACTTTGTTGTCCTTAAGCCATTTTGCCACAACTATGGAAGTATGCTTGGGGTCATTGTCCATTTGGAAGATCCATTTGCGACCAAGCTTTAACTTCCTGACTGATGTCTTGAAATGTTGCTTCAATATATCCACATAATTTTCCTTCCTCATGATGCCATCTATTTTGTGAAGTGCACCAGTCCCTCCTGCAGCAAAGCACCCCCACAGCATGATGCTGCCACCCCTGTGCTTCACGGTTGGGATGGTGTTCTTCGGCTTGCAAGCATCCCCCTTTTTCCTCCAAACATAACGATGGTCATTATGGCCAAACAGTTCTATTTTTGTTTCATCAGACCAGAGGACATTTCTCCAAAAAGTACGATCTTTGTCCCCATGTGCAGTTGCAAACCGTAGTCTGGCTTTTTAATGGCGGTTTTGGAGCAGTGGCTTCTTCCTTGCTGAGCGGCCTTTCAGGTTATGTTGATATAGGACTCGTTTTACTGTGGATATAGATACTTTTGTACCTGTTTCCTCCAGCATCTTCACAAGGTCCTTTCTTGTTGTTCTGGGATTGATTTGCACTTTTTGCACCAAGGTACGTTCATCTCTAGGAGACAGAGCGCGTCTCCTTCCTGAGCGGTATGACGGCTGCGTGGTCCCATGGTGTTTATACTTGCGTACTATTGTTTGTACAGATGAACGTGGTACCTTCAGACGTTTGGAAATGGATGAACCAGACTTGTGGAGGTCTACAAAAATTTTTCTGATGTCTTGGCTGATTTATTTTGATTTTCCCATGATGTCAAGCAAAGAGGCACTGAGTTTGAAGGTAGGCCTTGAAATACATCCACATGTACACCTCCAATTGACTCAAATGATGTCAATTAGCCTATCAGAAGCTTCTAAAGCCATGACATCATTTTCTGGAATTTTCCAAGCTGTTTAAAGGCACAGTCAACTTAGTGTACGTAAACTTCTGACCCACTGGAATTGTGATACAGTGAATTATAAGTGAAATAATCTGTCTGTGAACAATTGTTGGAAAAATTACTTGTGTCATGCACAAAGTAGATGTCCTAACCGACTTGCCAAAACTATAGTTTGTTAACAAGAATTTTGTGGAGTGGTTGAAAAATGAGTTTTAATGACTCCAACCTAAGTATATGTAAACTTCTGACTTTAACTGTATGTGGTCCTCCCACAATGACTCTGGAAACCATGCAGTTTATTAGGCTACAGATAAAATAAGTTATGATGAACTTCACAGGGTGGTGAAAGTGCACGGTGATGAGCTTGATGCTCCTTTCCAATAAATATCGAGGGTCTTATTCTGGTGACATGATGATCAATGCTTGACTGCCATTTGACAAATAAAAACATACTCGCTCTTATCCATAATAATCTCATCATGTAGACTACCACAGTCTCTGCGAGCTGTTGGATATTGCGCACATGCCAAGACCAAAGTAGGCACATTTGCCAACCTAAGTGTATGTAAACTTCCGACTTCAACTGTACATACATACATACACACACTCTTTTAGATGCACACATGACAGGATCCACACACTCACAGTGCAAAGACAATTAATCATACACAAATACACACATGGTGCTAAATACCTCGACATATACAGGCACATATATTGTTTATGTTAATGAATTCATGAGGACCACACAAACATGCATGCAAACAAACTCAAACACACAATAGTGTTTTATAAGCTGGAAATGTGCCATTGACTGGGTATATGTATATAGACTTGGCAGGAAGCTTAGTGGTTAAGAGCGTAGTGCCAGTAACCGAAAGGTCGCTGGTTCTAATCCCCGAGCCGAGTAGGTGAAAATCTGTCGATGTGCCCTTGAGCAAGGCACTTAAACCTAATTGCTCCTGTAAGTCGCTCTGGATAAGAGCGTCTGCTAAATGAATAATACCAAAAATTATTACAAAATAAAATAAAATATAAAAAGTATAACAAATGTATATAGCATTAGCGCCCCCTGCTGAGAGTAAAACTGTTAAAAAATGGATATTTTACTCTAAAACTATCTTTGAATATAAGTTGCATCATCATCACCACAGTTTTTGCTCTGTACTGAAAGTGCTCCATCTTGACATGCACATTTTTCTGGGATTGTAGTAACAGTGGACTAATGAACAAAATACTAAAAATAGTTTTGGGTAAAATATCCCTTAAAATGAATTTGAGTCAAAGACTAAATCCCACAATCCACAGAAAACAGACACCTGATTATCAGCAAACTTTTATTGATGATCATTTTCAAGCTCGCAGGATTAAACAAAATTAACTCCTCCTAAAAAGATCCACACAAGCTACAAAGCAATCCAGCATACATTCAGATAATGCATTGACTGAGATAACTTCACTGAATCCAGATAAAGGAAAATGCATGTGTGCACAGGCTGTAAACCATAGAACACTAGATCATGTTAAAGTCGTCTTATGCTGAGACTCTCTAGTTAGCTATACTAGTACGTAGTTAGGAAACCTAAATACTGTGTACAGCATTATAAGTGTTTCCCTAAATTACTAAAACTGTCTATTAAATCTGAAACTTATATACTGGATTAAATTCAAGCACGCTATAAAAACGTAAGAAAAACCCTAGAAAAACGTTAGAAAAACCCTAGAAAAACGTTAGAAAAACCCTAGAAAAACCACCAGAAGAACACCACCTTAGAGGACCTGACCCAATGGTCATGTGATCATCATGGGAATAAACATGAAGAGATGGGCTCAGTCCACAGCACCATGTGATTCACTGCCCAACAAGCTGTAGGGGCCATAGCTGTGGTTATAGTAATGGTGCAGAGCTGTGTTATATGAGCAGAGAGCTACAGGAAGAGGAGGAGGGGTCACGGCAGTACAACCAGGTCAGCTCAGTTTGGTTGGCTGTGTGATGGTCAGGAAGGTCAGATGATCAGGTGACCAGTCGTTGGGTCCATCATCCCATAAGCTTCCAGGCAGCTTCCTTCAGCCACTTGGCAACTTTCCTCTCAATGGCCTGACAACCAGAGAGAGAAAAGACAGTTGAGACACACTGTACAGTTCTGAAGCATACATTACTCTTCATGTGCCACCAAAGCTCACAGTCAGTGTCTATCTCAGGAACATCAACTTAGTGTTGTCTAGCCTGCCGTGGGCCGTACCTTGCGGGCCTGCTTCAGGGCCGGGTGGTCTGTGGCGCTGTCGGGGTTCATGTCGGCACAGTGGGCGGAGCCCTCGATGAGGATGGCCATGTCTTTGTCCTCCTTGTCCAAGTCCTCTTCCAGGACGCTGAGCTCGTGCCAGGGGTCAATGTCACCTGACAGAGGTCACAGGTCACAGGTCACAGTCAGTATATGACCTGTCCCTCTGGTCTGTCACACAGAGGAGGCTGGTGGGAGGAGCTATAGGAGGATGGGTTCATTGTAATGGCTGGAATGGAATAAATGATGTGTTTGATACCGTTCCATTGATTCCATTCCAGCCATTACATTGAGCCCGTCCTCCTATAGCTCCTCCCACTAACCTCCACTGCTGTCATACAATCACTCACATAGACACAGCACATTGATTGACTGCCAGTGGGTTTAAATTACACTATGATGTAATGAGAGGTAATGGTTTAAACCTCCATATATCTATCTATCTATCGGGTGGTTGGGCAAGTAACCGAAAGGTCGCTGGTTCGAATCCCAGAGCCGGCAAGGTGGAAAAATCTGCCGTTCTGCCCTTGAACAACAACTGCTCCCCGGGCGCCGATGACGTTGATGAAGGCAGCCCCCCTACCCCCCCCCCCCCCCCCCCCTGCACCGCTCTGATTCAGAGGGGTTGGGTTAAATGCGGAAGACACATTTCAGCTGAATGCATTCAGTTGTGCAACTGACTAGGTATCCCCTATCTACTGTATCTATCTGTGAAGTCTCTGCTCACCGTTGACATAGAGCACCCTGTCAGTGTCGGGGTGGCCACCTCCATAGTACTTATTGGTGAAGGCGATGTGTCCGGGCAGACTGTGCTGGGGGATGTTGAACACCTCAGGACACAGGTCAGTCTGAGCCTGCAGGGTCAGCATGCGGGAGAAGGGACAGCTGGCATCCTCACACGTCTGGTCTGTTACAACAAAACAATGACAATGTAACCCAAAGAAACACAATTAATTTCTATTGAATTATGATCTGTAGTTCTATTTCTGTAATGTAAGATACAGCTGAGTGGCTATGGGCATATAGTACTACTGATCATATAATGAGTGATACTGCACCAAAGAGTGGGACCTTTGTACAGCTAGTGTTAATGCATTGGGCTTATGAATGTGCTGTTAGGGGGAAATGAACTCTGGAGTCTGGACCTGTTTTTTTTACCCTTCAGTACAGTGAGCACTCAACTCCCTGACTGAAGAAACTACCTTGGTTGTACTCGGGGACTTGAGCTTGTTAAATGTACAGTGGGGTTCGAAATTATTGATACCCTTGATAAAGATGAGCAATAATGACTGTATAAAATAAATTATTGAAATACTGAGCTATATTGTATGCTCAAAACAATGGGGAAATTATATTTTTTATTTTATACTAATAGTATTTGGTGCCATATTCCTACACTTCTACAGTCATGTGGATGCTTCCATGATTACGGATAATCCTGAATGAATCCTGAATAATGATGACTGAGAAAGTTACAGCAGTCAAAGATCATACCCCCAAGACATGCTAACCTCTCCTGTAATTGGGAATGGTGAGTTGTTAGCATGTCTTGGGGGTATGATCTTTGACCCTCTGTAACTTTCTCACTCATCATTATTCACGATACATTCAGAATTATCCGTAATCATGGTAGCATCTACATTACTGTAGAAGTGTTTAGAAACATTCTTATTATCTATGGTTATTTATAATAATATAAGTGACTCCAAAATGACACAATATATTATTTACCATTACTTTCTATTGGGCACAAAATAATCTGAAACACAACCAAAACTAACTGCAAATACATCCAACACGTTTTTAGAGTCACAAGCTTGATGTAGTCATTGCATGCTAGGAATATGCGACCAAATACTAAACTGTTGACTACTTTATTTATAAGAATCTTTAGGGGTGTGAATAATTTAGACCCCTACCTTTTAGAGAAAAACATATATTACTTGTTAAACAATATCTCTTTCTCTGAGCAATTGTTTTAGTATGAAATAATATAATTTCCCAATTTTTTTGCCTACAATATACTGTAGCTCAGTATTTGAATAATTAATTTTATACAGTCATTATTGCTCATCTTTATCAAGGATGTGAATAATTTCGGACGTCACTGTATCTCCTCTAGGAGTGACAGTGCGGTGCGGTGTGGTGGAGCGGTACTCACAGAAGCCGAACTCGGTGCAGGTCTGGTAGTACCACTGTCTCTCTCCATTATAGGCAGAGTCCAGATTGGTGTCACTCAGGTCCTTGATGGTCTGCTTGTGGGACGCATCCAGACAGGGCTCCTCGCCTGTGGCCCGGTCTGTCTAATAAACGCACGCACACACACAGAAATATGCACGCACGCAAACACAGTAAGTGTTCTGACTGTTCTGCATCAGTCAAGGCAAGGGGATGCACAACTGTAGCTCAATACAGCCCTCTGCTGGTTAATCAAATAATTGTCATTTTGGGGCTGTGCGTGTGTGTGTGTGCGTGCTTGTGTATGTCTGCGTGCTTTTGTGCATACATTTGTGTGTGTGTGTGTGTGAAAGCGTGTGTGTGCATATGTACAATACACCTCATACAGTCAGGTCCATAAATATTTGGACATTGACCAAGTTATTATTATTTTAGCTGTTTACCACAGCATATTGGAGTTGAAATTAAATAATGAATATGAGCTGAAAGTGCAGACTTTCAGCTTTAATTTGAGGGTATTTACATCCAAATCGGGTGAACGGTGTAGGAATTACAGTACTTTTTATATGTGGTCCCCCCCTTTTTAAGGGACCAAAAGTAATCAGACAATTGGCTGCTCAGCTGTTCCATGGCCAGGTGTGTGTTATTCCCTCATTAGTTAATTTACAAGTAAGCAGATAAAAGGTCTAGAGTTGATTTCAAGTGTGGCATTTGCATTTGGAATCTGTTGCTGTTAACCCTCAATATGAAGTCCAAAGAGCTGTCACTGCTAGTGAAGCAAGCCATCATTAGGCTGAAAAATCTAAACAAACCCATCAGAGAGATAGCAAAAACATTAGGTGTGGCCAAATCAACTATTTGGTACATTCTTAAAAAGAAAGAACGCACTGGTGAGCTCAGCAACACCAAAAGGCCCGGAAGACCACGGAAAACAACTGGTGGATGACAGAATAATTATTTCCCTGGTGAAGAAAAACCCCTTCACAACAGTTGGCCAGATCAAGAACACCCTCCAGGAGGTAGGCGTATCTGTGTCAAAGTCAACAATCAAGAGAAGACTTCAACAGAGTAAATACAGAGGGTTTACCACAAGATGTAAACCATTGGTAAGCCTCAAAAACAGGAATACCAGATTAGAGTTTGCCAAAAAACATTTAAAAGCCTGTACAGTTCTGGAACAACATGACAGATGAGACAAAGATCAACTTATACCAGAATGATGGGAAGAGAAGAGTATGGAGAAGGGAAGAAACTGCTCATGATCCAAAGCATACCACCTCATCTGTGAAGCATGGTGGAGGTAGTGTTATGGCGTGGGCATATATGGCTGCCAATGGAACTGGTTCCCTTGTATTTATTGATGATGTGACTGCTGACAAAAGCAGCAGGATGAATTCTGAAGTGTTTAGGACTATATTATCTGCTCAGATTCAGCCAAATGCTTAAAAACTCATTGGATGGCGCTTCACAGTGCAGATGGACAAAGACCCGAAGCATACTGCGAAAGCAACCCAATACTTTTTTAAGGCAAAGAAGTGGAATGTTCTGCAATGGCCAAGTCAATCACCTGACCTGAATCCAATTGAGCATGCATTCACTTGCTGAAGGCAAAACTGAAGGCAAAACGTCCCAAGAACAAGCAGGAACTGAAGACAACTGCAGTAAAGGCAGAGCATCACCAGGGAAGAAACACAACATCTAGTGATGTCTATGGGTTCCAGACTTCAGGCAGTCATTGACTGCAAAGGATTTGCAACCAAGTATTAAAACTCACAATTTCATGTATGATTATGTTAGTTTGTCCAATTACTTTTGAGCCCCTAGAATTGGGGGGCTATGTATAAAAATGGTTGTAATTCCTACACGGTTCATACAATAATTTTGACAAAACCCTTAAATTAAAGATTAAAGTCTACACTTAAAGCACATCTTGATTGTTTCCTTTCAAATCCATTGTGGTGGCATACAGAGCCAAAATGATGCAAATTGTGTCACTGTCCAAATACTTATGGACCTGACTGTACCTGCACCAGTTTGATCAGCCGGTCGTAGGCCTCAGTCTCCGAATCAAAGGTCTCTGTCTCATTGGTCATGATGTCACAGAGCTCCTCAATAGTTAGAATGCCCCCCTCCTCATTGTACGCCACGGTTCCTATGACGATGTCGGCCAGGCTCTGCATCAGCTCGATCTGGTCCTCCAGATCCTCAGGGGTCTCACAGCACCCAAAGTCCTTCCCCACCTCAGTGGCGTTCCCAGCAAACAGGGCGGCCTCCACGGCAGCAAAGGCCTCCCAGATGTCCCCCACACACTGGAGGAGAGAGAGAGAGTGAGAGAGAGAGAGCGGAGAAAGAGAGACAGTGACAAGGAGACAGAGAGAGTCAAATCACACAGTAGGAGACTCACAGTCAGATACTCCAACACATGATTTCAAGCGCCCACATCTACTGTAAATGTTCTCAAACCTTATCTGAACCTCCAACATCCTTGTCCGCAAGGCTCAGACCCACCACCTGGAAGAGAGAAAAACCAGGGTTTGATCCACCGTTGTCTGTACAGCTGAACATCACATCTACCATGCTATTAACACTATAAATAGTGCAACAGTTACTAGTATGTCTACTACTACTACTACTACTACTACTACTACTACTACTACTACTACTACTACTACTACTACTACTGCTACTACTACTACTACTACTACTACCACCACCAGTAGTACTAATGATGAGATCTTTACTTTGTTGAAGTTGGAGAAGTCCAGTTTGGCTTCGACAGGAGCGGAGGAGGCCACAGCACCGTAGACCAGGTGGGGGAACTGGAAGAGCAGGAACAGATAACATTATTTTGTATTATTACCATGGAATACAGTAAACCAGCATACAGTAACACTGCTGTCCAGTCCTAAGTATAAATATAGACAGTGTTGTTTTATCTCTACTGTACCTTTCCCCTGAGCCAGGCAGACAAGGCCCCAGCATAGGAACCTCCGAAGCTGATCCAGGTATTCTTGTTGGAGAGGTCAAAGCGATCGCTGATGTATTGATGGAATTCTGCGATGTCGGTGAGACTGGAAACCAAGAGATGGCAGAGAAAATGAAATGCAATCTCTGCCCAATTCAAGCCCACTCAAAAGCACTCTGCATACTTCAAGTAGCAACCCACTGGGCACAGACGTCAGTTCAATGTCTAGTTTTGATATACATTTGGTTGAGTTGTCAACTAATGTGAATTCAACATGAAATCAACAAAAAATGTCACCATGCCATTGGATTTAGGTTCAAAGTTGGGTGAAAAAAATACAAAATTCCCTCACATTGATGACTTTTTGCAAATCCAATCAGTTTTCCACGTTGATTCAACGTCATCACATTGACTCCCTCCTCCTCCCACCAGTACTCACGCCTGCTGGCTGGACAGGTCTCCCAGGTTCTCAGTCTCCAGGCCATCTTCGTTGATGCTCTCGCCATAGAAACGATGCTCCAGGGCCACAAGCAGGGCCCCGTGCTCCTCAGCCATGTCCACATGGTGGCCTACAGATACACACAAAGCAGGAGCAAAGAGGAGAAATAGGACGAGGTTAAGAGTTGGTTGAGGTATCAACAAGACAAAAACCGAAGAACAGGCATGGACTTGTAACTAAATACAAGTATCATATTCATAACACCTATGTAAGCCTAACTTATCGTGTCAATGCATTTCCATTTTCTTTTCATATTACTTAAGAGCGTGACGGGGGAGCTTTGTGTTTACCTGCCAGCACACTGAACTCAGAGATGGGGCCCTCCCCTCCGATGTACAGGAACACTGGGCCATGAGGACGCTCCCAATAGGCTTCATTCACGAAAAACCTCTGAGAGAGAAAGAGAGGGTGAGAGAAAGGGAGTAGAAGCGAGAGAACAAGAGTGGGGGGCTGCAGGTCCAAAAGTATTTGGACAGAGACCAATTATTTTTTTTGTCTCTGTACTCCAGCACTTTGTATTTGAAATGATGCAATGACTAAGAGGTTAAAGTGCAGACTGTCAATGGTGTTATGCCTTTGAATGTATTTTCATTCATATTGGGTGAACCGTTTAGAAATTACAGCACTTTTTGTACATAGTTCCCCCATTTTAGGGAACCAAAAGTATTTGGACAAATTCACTTTTATGTGTATTAAAGTAGTCAAAAGTTTAGTATTTCCCTGGATATAGCCTCGTTACTGTTATTTTATTGTTGCTCTTTAATTATTTGTTATTTTTCTATTTTTTATCTTTATCTTTTTTTTTTTTACTTCAGTTTATTTTAGTAAATACTTTCTTAACACTTATTTTTCTTAAAACTGCATTGTTGGTTAAGGGCTTGTAAGTAAGCATTTCACTGTAAGGTCTACACCTGTTGTATTCGGCGCATGTGACAAATAACATTTTATTTGGTCCCATATTCCTGGCACACAATGACTACATCAAGCTTGTGACTCTACAAACTTGTTGGATGCATTTGCAATTTGTTTTGTTGTTATTCACAATTCATTCAGGATTATCCATAATCATGGTAGCATCCACAAGAATGTAGAAGTGTTCAGAAATATATTATATTCTTATTTACAATAAAAGTGACTCCAAAATGACACAATATATTATCTACCATTCATTTCTATTTGGCACAAAATTATCTGAAACACAACCAAAACAAACTGCAAATGCATTCAACAAGTTTGTAGTCACAAGCTGTAGTCATTGCCTACTAGGAATATGACACCAAATACTAAACTTTTGAAAACTCTAATACACATATAAGTGAATTTGTCCTAATACTTTTAGTTCCCTAAAATGGGGGGACTATGTACAAAAAGTGCTGTCACCTTATATGGATGAAAATACCCTCAAATTAAAGCTGACAGTCTGCACTTCGACCTCATAGTCATTGTATCATTTCAAATCCAAAGTGCTGGAGTACAGAGCCAAAACAACAACAAAAATTGTCACTGTCCCAATACTTTTGGACCTCACTGTAGGTGCATGTATTGGTGGTGGGTCACCTGAGGAAAGGTTTCATCGTTTTGACTGTCGAAGTGGTCCAGGGGTTGATGAATTTTCCCGTCTCTCACTTCGCCCATGGACTTATGCCCGTTGACTGCGCGCATCAGCACATTCTTCTTCGCTTTTTCATACTGAATTTTACGCACACGCTCCTTGATCTTCCTCAGAACTCGTCCTATGAAATATAAAATGTGATATGACATATCAAAAGACGAGAGGGACAGAGGACGGTCAAAGCTAGAGATAATACGAGAAGATCAATCGTTTGTAGTTGCGCGTAAAGACGCATATGGAGCTAAATTACGCCCGTAGTTGTTGGTCAAACAACGAGAGCCTCCTGAGACTTGAAAATCAGAATGCGCACATATTCCACTGCATAACAATCTCTACAATTATCTTTCACATTTCGTACTACAAAAATTGCTATCCAAACGTGACACAGACCTTTTTTAGATTGGATACAATTTTGTATTCATTCCGATGGCCTCAGCACATGGCTTTTGCTGATAAGGTATAACCCTCTGCCACCCCCTTATCGATCTAATTCATACTCGACAGCCAAGCCCATGTTTGTTATATTTTTCATGGGTTTTATTATAATTCAATACATACTTAAAGTAATAATAAACCATGTATTAGTAACAGAATAAACTTTTCTAGATATAGAAGCTGCTCAATTTCTATGCAGCCCTTTTCACATTTTGCATAATTATCTAATTATAGCCTATACATTAGCCAATTTCGTTTCTCTGAACACCACAATTTTATGGATTCACCTCAATAATTAAAACTATAGGCATATGCATTAAAATGATATATGATCAAAGTGTATATTATATTAGCCCACACAGATACAAGGATGCACTTTCATGCTAGGTTTAGGACCTCATATTGAAGCTTAGAGACCCCAACTAATGTATAAAACAATCTTAAAATTATAAAATGTTGTTTCAATACAAGCAACATAAAACCTCTAACACAATAAATTCATTGGACTTGGTGAAAAACTTCTTTTTGGAACCCAACTTGCTTACCACTTTTTCCATGTGGTTTCTCCCTTCAGACTCGATGAAATGACCTCTGCCTAAATATTTGTTCAAATTATAAATTGTGTATGGTTTCCTAGACACAAGGGTGCCTCAACCTACCCCACTCTGCCCTACCTCATGTATTTTATCAGTTAAGTATTATTTTTAAATGATCAGGTCATTATGGATCGTTAACGTACCAGAATAGACGGAGTTGACAAGGAGAAGAAGGATGATACAACGGATGGGAGACAGAAGCATCTTCAGGCGTCCAACTACGACCTCTGACCTACTGATATAGGTCTACACTATGGTCAGACCACCTTGCCTTCTCAATGCGAGGAGAATGTTTGCTTTTAAGGCGTGACCAAAGTTTTTAGTCCGCCCAGGGGCACCCGATGCCCACTGTGCGTATTTATAGTCAACAAGTCACCAATTGAGCGTAATCAAGATGCAGCAAGTGAGTCTGGGCAATAGGTATATCTCCTCCAACGGTGGCAGTGGTCCAAACTGGAACGCGACGCTATGAGCATTGGCTTGGTGAAAGATGCTTACATTTCATATTTAAGTATTGAATTGTATGCTCAAAGCCTAAAACCCAGCACAAACACTTAACATGTTGAAACAGGGCACTTTGGCTCAGTTCATCTTTTATTCAATATTTTTATGATGCAATCATTTATATACATTTACAAAAGTGTGAGGCTGATTGGTAGAGCACCCAACCTGAATCCTGCATGCAGAGCAAGCAAGCGAGGCCACTAACTCATCTTTACAGTTTACAGACAGCTCTGCTTTGAGTGATTCAGACAGACAAAAAGGCACCAACACACAAACATATGCATCTGCTGGAGTCAGGAGGCCAATTTTATATTAGTTAAATCGATAGTTGGGAATTTTGGCAATGACGCCCTTTATCTACCTACCCAGAGTCAGATGAACTCGTGGATACCATTTTCATGTCTCTGTGTCCAGTATGAAGGAATTGACGAGGTAGTTTCGCAAGCCAACGCTAACTAGCTTAGAGTAAAGACTGGAAGTCTTCGGGTACAGCTAGCATGCTTGAGCGCAAAGACTGGAAGTGTTCAGGTACAGACTTCCAGTCTTTGCGCTAAGCTAGCACTAACGTTAATTGAAGCTAGCGCTAATGCCCCAAACTACATCTAACTTCGGTCATACTGAACGCAGAGACATAACAATTGTATCCACTAGTTAATCTGACTCTGAGTAAGTAGATAAAGGAATCCCTTTAATTTAACTTTTTACACCGCCCCTCCATCGATTCCCCCTCTTCCCATCAGCTAAGAAAATCTTCATTCCAGCCTCTTTCTGCCCCTCAGCTTCAGAGCTCGGAGAAAGTTATGGTTTTAGGACTCTTCTTCTCCATGGAGGCCGCAGCTGACTTCATGACATCCTCCGTCTGCAGCATGCTCATGTTCCACGTTGCCTGAAGACAGAAGGATAGACAGACTGAACTCTCAGCCTCAGTGTGTAATTCATTCAAACATTTTTTTTTACATTTCAGATTTTGGACTTCCAATGATATCTACTTTCTAAAATCTGCCTCCTGGTAGGATACAGAGTTACCCACCCACCTTATCAGAACACTACACTTGTTTAAGAGACCCATGGTTATCTATCCTGGGTTCGGTTTTTGATAGACTATGTTGTTGCCACGCTGATGTGTGCGGTGTTGTGAGCATCCTTGTAGTATTGAGCCTCACCATGTAGTTCAGGCCCTCTGCCACACTGTGGTCTCTGGAGTAGATCAGGTTGACCTTGGTTCCCTGGACAGCCACAGGGCTGCGGCCTGCTATCTCCCCTGCCATTTCCAGAGCTCCAGCCATCATCACCTCCTTGTCCGGAAATACACGGCTACACAGGGAAAGAGTGTATGAATACACAAAACCAACCTGCATACACAACAAATACACGCACACACACATTGTATCCATACCTGACTAATCCACTTTCCTTGGCCTCATCGGCGTACATCTTCCTCGCTGTCAGAGCCAACTCATTCACCAAGCTGGAGAGGAAGGAAGATTATACATACACTGCTCAAAAAAATAAAGGGAACACTTAAACAACACAATGTAACTCCAAGTCAATCACACTTCTGTGAAATCAAACTGTCCACTTAGGAAGCAACACTGATTGACAATACATTTCACATGCTGTTGTGCAAATGGAATAGACAACAGGTGGAAATTATAGGCAATTAGCAAGACACCCCCAATAAAGGTTTTGCAGGTGGTGACCACAGACCACTTCTCAGTTCCTATGCTTCCTGGCTGATGTTTTGCTCACTTTTGAATGCTGGCAGTGCTTTCACTCTAGTGGTAGCATGAGACGGAGTCTACAACCCACACAAGTGGCTCAGGTAGTGCAGCTCATCCAGGATGGCACATCAATGCGAGCTGTGGCAAGAAGGTTTGCTGTGTCTGTCAGCGTAGTGTCCAGAGCATGGAGGCGCTACCAGGAGACAGGCCAGTACATCAGGAGACGTGGAGGAGGCCGTAGGAGGGCAACAACCCAGCAGCAGGACTGCTACCTCCGCCTTTGTGCAAGGAGGAGCACTGCCAGAGCCCTGCAAAATGACCTCCAGCAGGCCACAAATGTGCATGTGTCTGCTCAAACGGTCAGAAACAGACTCCATGAGGGTGGTATGAGGGCCCGACGTCCACAGGTGGGGGTTGTGCTTACAGCCCAACACCGTGCAGGACGTTTGGCATTTGCCAGAGAACACCAAGATTGGCAAATTCGCCACTGGCGCCCTGTGCTCTTCACAGATGAAAGCAGGTTCACACTGAGCACGTGACAGACGTGACAGAGTCTGGAGACGCCGTGGAGAACGTTCTGCTGCCTGCAACATCCTCCAGCATGACCGGTTTGGCGGTGGGTCAGTCATGGTGTGGGGTGGCATTTCTTTGGGGGACCGCACAGCCCTCCATGTGCTCGCCAGAGGTAGCCTGACTGCCATTAGGTACCGAGATGAGATCCTCAGACCCCTTGTGAGACCATATGCTGGTGCGGTTGGCCCTGGGTTCCTCCTAATGCAAGACAATGCTAGACATCATGTGGCTGGAGTGTGTCAGCAGTTCCTGCAAGAGGAAGGCATTGGTGCTATGGACTGGCCCGCCCGTTCCCCAGACCTGAATCCAATTGAGCACATCTGGGACATCATGTCTCGCTCCATCCACCAACGCCACGTTGCACCACAGACTGTCCAGGAGTTGGCAGATGCTTTAGTCCAGGTCTGGGAGGAGATCCCTCAGGAGACCATCCGCCACCTCATCAGGAGCATGCCCAGGCGTTGTAGGGAGGTCATACAGGCACGTGGAGGCCACACACACTACTGAGCCTCATTTTGACTTGTTTTAAGGACATTACATCAAAGTTGGATCAGCCTGTAGTGTGGTTTTCCCCTTTAATTTTGAGGGTGACTCCAAATCCAGACCTCCATGGGTTGATACATTTGATTTCCATTGATAATTTTTGTGTGATTTTGTTGTCAGCACATTCAACTATGTAAAGAAAAAAGTATTTAATAAGATTATTTCATTCATTCAGATCTAGGATGTGTTGTTTAAGTGTTCCCTTTATTTTTTTTAGCAGTGTATAAGGGATCTATTCAGAACAATACTTGGCAGCACTCAGTGTTCCTGGGTGTACAGTTGAAGTCAGAAGTTGACATACACCATAGCCAAATACATTTAAACTCAGTTTCACAATTCCTGACATTTAGTCCTAGTAAAAATGACCTGTCTTAGGTCAGTTAGGATCACCACTTTATTTTAAGAATGTGAAATGTCAGAATAATAGTAGAGAGAATGATTTATTTAAGCTTTTCTCAGTGGGTCAGAAGTTTACATACACTCGATTAGTATTTTTGTAGCATTGCCTTTAAACTGTTTAACTTGGGTCAAACGTTTCGGGCAGCCTTCCACAAGCTTCCCACAATAAGTTGGGTGAATTTTGGCCCATTCCTCCTGACAGAGCTGGTGTAACTGAGTCAGGTGTGTAGGCCTCCTTGCTCGCACACGCCTTTTCAGTTCTGCCCACAAATGTTCTATAGGATTGAGGTCAGGGCTTTGTGATAGCCACTCCAATACCTTGATATTGTTGTCCTTAAGCCATTTTGCCACAACTTTGGAAGTATGCTTGTGGTCATTGTCCATTTGGAAGACCCATTTGCGACCAAGCTTTAACTTCCTGACTGATGTTGCTTCAATATATCCACATAATTTTCCTTCCTCATGATGCCATCTATTTTGTGAAGTGCACCAGTCCCTCCTGCAGCAAAGCACCCCCACAGCATGATGCTGCCACCCCCGTGCTTCACTGTTGGGATGGTGTTCTTCAGCTTGCAAGCTACCCCCTTTTTCCTCCAAACATAACGATGGTCATTATGGCCAAACAGTTCTATTTGTGTTTCATCAGGCCAGAGTACATTTCTCCAAAAAGTACGATCTTTGTCCCCATGTGCAGTTGCAAACCATAGGCTTTTTTATGGCGGTTTTGGAGCAGTGGCTTCTTCCTTGCTGAGTGGCCTTTCAGGTTATGTCGATATAGGACTCGTTTTACTGTGGATATAGATACTTTTGTACCTGTTTCCTCCAGCATCTTCACAAGGTCCTTTGCTGTTGTTCTGGGATTGATTTGCAATTTTCGCACCAAAGTACGTTCATCTCTAGGAGACTTCCTGATCGGTATGACGGCTGCGTGGTCCCATGGTGTTTATACTTGCGTACTATTGTTTGTACAGATGAACGAGGTACCTTCAGGCGTTTGGAAATTGCTCCCAAGGATGAACCAGACTTTTTTGACCCACTGGAATTGTGATACACTGGAATTATAAGTGAAATAATTTGTAAACAATTATTGGAAAAATTACTTGTGTCATGCAAAGTAGATGTCCTAACCGACTTGCCAAAACTATAGTTTGTTAACAAGAAATTTGTGGAGTGGTTGAAAAACAAGTTTTAATTACTCCAACCTAAGTGTATGTAAACTTCCGACTTCAACTGTATGTATGCAAGCTGAGGGACTCCCACGCAGCATTGTTGTAATGAATGCATATATTTTTTAAATTTTACTCATTTAGCAGATGCTCTTATCCAGAGCGACTTACAGTTAGTGAGCGCATACATTTTTCATACTGGCCCCCCGTGGGAAACGAACCCACAACCCTGGCGTTGCAAGCGCCATGCTCTACCAACCATATAAAATGCTTGCTCTAACCTGCGGCTCCCAATGACTTTAGGTAGGCGCTGCAGAGTTCCAACGTCAGCTGCTAGGCCAATATCAACTTCCTGTAAGAGAGGCAGACCTTTCACATCACTCAGAGATACGAAGCAGAATGCAAAAGTACATTTCTCATCATTCTGCCTTTACTTTACTATGAGAGTCCCCCTGGTGGTTGCTACAGAAAACACATGTATGAAAACCGCTACCAGTTAAGGCCATTATAGACTATGATTTTAGCCCTTTTATGCAACGATTTTGCCATCCCAGACAAAATGTCCACGTCGTGGGCAAATTCTTAGGTCGTAAACGACTGTTAGATGTCTTGGCTCGTTCAGTGTGACAGGATCTAAGTCTGCCGATTAAGTACCACTACGTGTGGTCGTAGGCTCCGACAAAGTTCTGGCGGCGTCAGATTTCTTTTTCCTTTATCGTGTAGTGTGGTTGATGCAGTTGATGTAGCCTATGTCGGCTGATGTAGCCTCGCAAGCCAATCGCAGAATGTGATGACAGAACTGAAGCAAATCGTACAATCTGGACACGTTGATATAAAGATTTTAATTTGGTAACATTGCGTGCGACGTGATAATCGTAAAAGGCTAAAAAGCTGAATCCGACGTACAGTCTGCAAAGGCCTTTGGATGTCCCCTGGACCTTGGTCCTCATGGAGTTGGTCATTGGGGGTAAGGTGATGTATTTAGGCCCACTTACCTTCACCTGAAACCAGGCATCCTGAGTGCAGAGACGGATATCACAGGCTGTGATCAGATCCACTCCTGACAGAACACATACATGTTATAACATGACAAGCCATTACAGTTTTATTGCAGAACACCTACACGGGTGAAGAAAGTCACATTTTGGAAAGAAGGAATAATATATTTAAGCTTTTGCAAGACTTTGCAAATCAATAATATACCACCAAAACTCACCTCCTCCAACACAAGCTCCATGCACTGCCACAACCACAGGCTTTGGACACTACAAGAAGAAAGGGGGTGGTGGGAAAGAGAGAATGCATTTGCCTACTTGTTCACTATCAATACCTAACATATTGTGCAGGAGTAAGTATTTCACAAGTTCATATACAGACCCTTTCAATGACGGTGAAGGTTTCCTGGTACTTGGTGATGATGCGTCGCATGTTCCAGGAAGTCCTGGCCATGTCGTCCCCCTCAGGCTGTAAGACTTCACTGGCCATGTCCATCAAGTCAATGCCTACACACAGTCATAATCCAACAGTTAATTTTTTTACTGGTATACTGTTATGTTTGGTATATTGCTGGTACATCCTATTGATAAGTAGAACCCAGTTCAACCTGAGACAATTGTAAGCTAAAGGGAAACATTCTCTTACCTGCTGTGAAGACCTTTCCAGCACCTGAGACGACAACCACGGGGCACTCCGGGTCCCCAGCTATCTGTGTAAAGCACTCCACCATTTCTCTGAGAGAAAAGGGGGGATGTACAGTGGAAGAGAAGAAAATATTAAGAAATATAGGATGCACATCAATTCATAAAGGAACACAGTGCTGTAGTGCTGGATTACACAAATGTGCAACTAGAAAGGCAGCAACGTTTCAGCTGTGTTTAAGTAGTGGTGTTTGGGCCAGGTGTTACCTCCAGAAGGCTTTGTTCATGGCATTGCGTTTCTCTGGCCGGTGCAGCTCTACGTGAGTGACAGCTGTGGCAGGTTGACTGACAGACAGGGTGGTAAAAGGAGGAGTGGGGCCCCCAGGAGAAGACAAGGCCCTTACAGCACTGAGACCAGGTAGCCACAGACTCCTGTCTGATGATCAGCACCCAAATGAGAGACAGAGGGAGGGAAGGGAGGGGTTGATAGAAAAAAATGTAATACAACACAAAGAAACATTAATATGATTTTCCAGTAAATTATAATGATAATTCCAGTAAAATACGTCATTTGCACGGTTTTGACCTACTAAACCACCTTGCGATCCACTCCTATACGGAATAGTGTTACATAGTATTCACCTCTCACCTAGTTAGCCAAGACGCTAACCAAACACAGTTTACATTAGCTGGAGCTTAGTATTAGCTAGCTACCTAGCAAAGTGTTGATATTTAAGTAAAAATCTATAGCCAAGTTAGCTAACTACAGTAGCTAGCTAGCGAATCTGGTCTGGGTCTCCAATAATTATATGGTGCCAATGACTTTTCCTAACGTCAGGTGGCTAGCCTTGCTAATTGAATGGATGCGACCCGTGTAGAAAACATACAGTTAGCTGAAGTTAGCTACGTTTTAGAGCTGACATGCATCTTAAAGACTCAATCATGTACACTTACTTTTCATGAGCGCTGATCTGACAATTAATGGCATTGCCATTTGACCAAATCAACTCGAGAGAAAGAAAGAAATGAACGGCGCAGTCCGTCTACTTGCCAGTTGTAGTACGGCAGCTAACTGGCTGTCAAATAAAAGTTAAGTATTGGTGTTCAAAGCTAGCCTAATGCAACAAACAAGTATAGAAAAGCAGATAATGGCTTACCATTACTGTGAACAAAGAACTAATGCTGTAAATACGACAATCAATATTTGTTCCATTAAACTAGCTGGCTGGTTTTGTCCCAAAAAAAAAGAAGCTACGGGATCGAGGAAGGCTAAAAAAGTTGCTTTCGATTGGGCAGGATAGGTTAGCGTTTCTAACCAATTATGAACGAAATAATTTAACAGAAAAATATTAGAATTCTTACAATAGTTGTTCGTAGTATAATTTCATTCAATAACCAAATTGTTAACTGGCAAGCTGGAATAAAGAAGTTCGTTTATTGAGGGATGTCAAAAGATACACTACTTGAAATTGATTTTTATTTCTGCCAACAAAATAAACTCTCCTTCCTTCAAATACAGACAAGCTTGTAGAGGCATGGTACTGAGCAAGCAGCAATTTAAAAAACATGGGAGAGTAATAAAAGATGCAAAACAATACTTATACAAAAGCGTTAACTTATTCATCCATCTGGCATAAAACAATTCTCTAATTTACCAGTTCACAACTTGCTTTTATGAGCTCAATATCAAAGAATAAGGACAAACCAATATGACTGCGGACAAACTCACTAACTGCCTAAAACAGACAAGGTCAAAATAGGGGTGAAGACTGTAGGGATGACAGTTTGATGTGGAATATTCTCCATGATCGTGGTGGCTGTTTAGGTTGCATGCTGAGCAGTAGAAAAGCACAGCTTGAGGGTGTATGGGTACGGGCCAGCTGAAGAGACAAAGACAGAAGATATCAGAAAACAGCAATCACACCCTACATCATCCTACACATTATTCATTTAGCAGACGCTCTTATCCAGAGCGACTTAAAGTTAGTGAGTGCATACATTTTTCATACTACACCATTTAAATAAACATTTATACATAGGCTTAGCGCCCAACCACTTACTTGCGTTCTTCATCTGGTAGTGGTTTATCATGGACAAGGCCTCCATGGCGTCGTTGATGGACTCCCACTCCAACAGCCCTGAAGAGCTGCGCTCACCTGGACCTGCACCTGATAAGACAGCCCAACTCAGTTTAGCACCACTGTCATACATACCAAGAGTACGTAGTTTCAAAATGACATCTAAAAAGGAAGCTCAAATGTACACTTACTCTTTCCCGTGAAAAGTTTGATGTTTGCAGGGGCTTTGACACCAACCTCTTCACAGATCTGAAAAGAACAAGACAAGGTCAATTGATGACTGTTTTGTAGGCGTTGGTCTTATTTCACTGCTCCCTACATAAAAATGGGTCACCAGTGTGCTTTGGGACTCACCTGAGTGAAAATCTCTACGGACGAGTCTGGCTGGGCGTTGAAGAAGTGCAGGACGTTGCTGGGGTGCTGAATGCGGTTCTTGGCAGCCTGCTCTGGGGAGGTGAAGCGGTTGTTGCGGGAGCCGTGGAAGTCCTTAAAGCTGGTGCTGCCGTCCTCCAGCTCGTAAGACTGACCAGGCATGATTGCCTGCTGCTTGGACACACTGCAAAGGGAAAAGAGCATTAGACAACTTGTACAAGCCACAAAGAACAGTCCCTTATTATAGCAAGAGGCAGCAAATAAGATTAAGCACTAGCGGAAAAAAATAAAATCACAAATAAAAGACAAGGCGCTGAATGAACAGGCGTTTCAGATTGACATCTTACCAGACGTTGAGCTTCTGTCCAAACAGGAAGTTGTTGTTGAGGTGTGTGATGGCCCGGTCCACAGCATAACAGTCTCCCATCTCCACCATGGCTGCTCCTGGCTTACTCTTCATAAACTTCACCTGAGGTAAGGGACCAGATGCATGGGGTCACTCAATATCAGCAGCCTCTTATTTAAATAAATGCATTGGATTGCCCCCTTCCCCCTCCACACTTACCCGCTCCACGTTGCCATAGAGACAGAAAACATTGAACACCTTGTCTGCGTTCATCTTGGCAGGCTCCAGACCGTAGACCATGACTACAGGGGAGTCTGCGTGGGCACTGTACTCGCCGGGGGGGGGAGGAGGAGGGCCGTAGCCAGGTCCCCCGCCGTAGCTGTGTGCCCCCCCTCGTCCCCTCATGGGAGGACCCATGCGACGGCCCTCGCTGTAGTGTGGGGGTGGAGGGGGGCCATAGCCGCTCTCGTCATATCCATGGTAACCACCCGCTAGGAACACAAGGGACCACAGGATCAAACAGGGAACATTGTTTGATATGGACAAAGGCTAGACTTCCCAAAGAAAGTGGTCAACCTCACCATGTGTAAAACTTTCCATTATCAGGTGAGCTAAGACAATTGACTACGCCGCACCACCTCGCTGCCACTGTGGGGTACCCATTTTTAGTCATACATTTTTAGCCGCCACCTGCACCTTGCAGGTGAATTTAGTGTGAGGAGAGCACTACAAGGGACAGCACGTGTGTGGCCCCCCTGGGCCTAAGAGCCTTACCGTACTCTGGAGGGTGGTCTCCCAGCAGAGCCGGCGCTCTCACACGCTTGTTGGGGTTGGCACTCCCATCTTCTGAGGTGATAAATTCAGGAGGCAGAGGAAGGAGAAAGAGGAAGAGAAGAGCGATAGATAAATTGACAAGACACGACAATGCAGCGCAATAGCGGATGTTCAATTAGAATTAAGGATAGCACACAAGAAAAACACCACATCTAAAAGAAAGCACACTAACCGTAATAACTACTGAACATTTATAACACCAACAAGACAAAAACAAATCTACATAGTATATCTACTGGTTCAGTCATGGCATTTTGATGCCAAAGGTTGGACAAGTTTCTATGACAAAATGTATCTTCAATTCTTGGAGTTTAAACAAACTGTTATTACTACAGCTAAAAATGAATTAACAAATGCTAACAAGTAAACAATCCTGAACGCTAGATAAATCCTCAATTTTAAATGTTTTAGCATATGGTAGAAGGGAGAATGAGGTGGGTGAGAATGAATCCAACAGAAGTATGCAAACACACCTCCAGCATTGCTCCCATTGCCATCAGCTTCTGCATCTGTACAGGTACACATCTCATACACATTACATTCAGGCCAGATTAAAAACACATGCACCTACACATGGGAGTGTTTTGAGAAAAATGACTAAAAGCATCACTGGAGCACTTGAAATATTTGACTACTTCAATACATTCACAGTCCGTTATCTCCATACTGTAACTAGGATATACAAATAATAAAGTGTCACATTTCAATTATGTCTACAAGTCTGGGGAAATGAAAATACTACATATAGCCCCCCTTAGTGGAGAGCCACCCAAACACCAGCTTTATTCATACAAGTCAAGAGGACAAAATGCCCACAGGGAAAGCACTACAAGTCCCCCCCCAGGGGAAATATGGTGTCACTGAGAAGGGGAGTGGAACACCATATAAAAGCAGACACAACATAAAAAACCTTCAAGGAGGATAATATCACAATATATTTTTTGAAGACATCCCGAGTGTAAGAAATGGGAACATGTGTTGTGTGCAAACTGGGGCTCAGTTTACTTACAGCATGGATATATTGGGGGACAAAGATTGTGGCTGGAGACATTTGCTGTTATTTGGCAGTGGGTCCATTACTTCTCTCCGTGTTCATTTCATCCTTTCCATCTTTCACTCCACTCCCCTTTGGAAGAACATTTCCACCTTTGTCGGATTTCTGGCCTTTTTTGTGTCAATTTCCACTGTGGTTGGTGGTCCACTCTCCAAGTGCTTTATCGAATACACTCCTTGCCAATGGCAGGCCGCAAAGCAGCCATTTGGCACATTTCAGACCTGGGTCCTCATTAGGTGCAAATTGCCAGACCTGCGTCACATGGAAGGTGTTACACAGGTACTAAAAAGGTCAATATCCACAAAAGAGCTGCATTCAGGAAAAGATGGAGAAACTAGACAGGGATGCATGTTGCAAGAACAGTATAGGGAGGAAAGGAGGGGGGGGGGGGGGGGGGGAGAGGCAAATCAGAACACCCGACTCCATGAGGTATGCATATATGAGGAGAAAAATATGGTCTGTCTGAATGTGCGTATGCTTGTTCATGTTTGTAGTGTCTTCATCAGTTGTCTGTTGTATTCCTTCCCATGTGACTGGCTACAGCCTTGACAGTGATGGTGCGAATCATCTATGGAGTCAGTACAGCAACAGGAGTGGAGGGTTTTGAGTAGTGTTTGATGTGTTAAACACCAGGAGCAGGGCACAAGAGAGCGAAACCACCTGCACCACCAAAGACAGGCAGGTACAGAGAACAGGACTGTGTAGTCTTGAGCAACTGGTTTGTATCAGTATGGTTCATCTGTTTTGTGTTTGTGGGAGCATGCTCGTCACTATGGGTCTCTGGATGTTGTCTTTATAGGGTGGGTCTCCTGTGGATGTGTATCAGTCAAAAAGCTTCCATGTCAGCAGTGAGGTGATGACTTGCAGGTGAGGTCTGGGTGATGGCATGTTTCAATGTGTCAGGCATGTCTTGCTGGGGTCTCAAAACTGGGAGGGTGTGGAAAGCACAGCTTAGTGCCAATGTACCAGCAACCAAACTCCCCATGGAAAATGTGTCATGCCATAGAAAAGGTATAGGGGATGTCTTCGTGGCTTTGGAGCTATGCTGTTGCAGCACAAAGGAGATGGATTGAGGGGGGGGGGGGGGGGGGGGGGGGGTCAGTTTATCAAAACATGTCTGCTGCCATGGTCTTGCAGTCTATCCATCCCCAATGTCCTAAGTGTTCCTTCTGTTTGGTACAGAAAGTGGATGTGTCCTTATTGAAGTAGGAGCGGTGGAGGTTGAGGTGGTGTTGAGAGTAGTGTTGACGGCAGCAGTAGTGTTGGGAGTAGTGTTGATGACGGCAACAAATGTGTCTCCGATGCATATATGGAAATGTGTTGCTCCAAAGTGTTCCGACGAGAAGCTAGAGTGGCTGTTGTTTTGCAGTATGGTCTATGCTTAAAGTAGCCTGTATAGATGTACAGATCTATACATTGACGAGTGTGCTGGGAATGAAAGGAGCAATTTGCTGTCGGTAGAGCAAGTTTCACAAGAGACTCAAGTGGGTAAACAAGAAGGTATCTTTGCTCAGACTGTCTAGTCTTACAACTTGATGTATCCATGGGCAGTGCATCAGATTGGTTGCCATGGCACAAACAATACATAGCAATCAGTATGTATAAGTATATTTTTTGACAGTGATGTTATGCCTCTGTATCAGACACTGCGGAGACGCCATGAAACGGGTATTCAGACAAGAATGTAAGGCATGAATGGGTCGGTGGTGTGGAGTGGTTAGATTTACAAGCAACATCCTAGAACGCTTCCTTCCCTCCCATTTAATGAGCAACAAATGACTGCTTCGTCAGGTAGTTTTACTACTTCTCCAAGCTTTTGTTGCGAGTCAGTCAACGCCAAACTAGAAACTCAGAATTCACAGGACCTTGACTTGGTACCCTTAGTGCCCACATATCTTTAGATCTGATAGCACTGGGTTGAGGGTAAGGAGTTTACTCAGGGGTGTTCCAAGCAAGGGTGGCACCTTTTCTATTATCATAATTTTTTTATTAGGTGTACAAGTAAAATCCTTGAGCAATAACTGTAGTCTCTAGTGAAGAATATCTGCCCATTCAGCTGCTCCTTGCATCCCTAGCGTGTCTGGCTGTGTGACGGACGGTGTATCACCAGAAGACCACACCAGCACTTCAGTCATAATGCCACTGAAATGGAGCCCCATGCAAGAGTTAACGGTAATTCGCTAAACCAATATAACAGCCGGTGAGAATGATACCAACCAAGCCCTGCTTACATTAGAAAGAGTTGGACATTGAGCTGGTTAAAGGGGCATTTCCTGTGCTCAGTGGCATTACCCCTGAAGGTCTACCATCGAACCCCCCTTCCCATCCCCCACAGTAGCAGTAAGGGTGATGGTAGTGTCAGCAAGGACCGCAGATGGCTGTGTGCGTTACCTTGACCACTCAGATTGGGGTTGGTGTAGTCCCAAGTGTCCTGGTCATTCTTGAACACATTGAGACGAGTTGGCTGTGGGAAAATATACAAATTAATTCCATCAAAGCATTTTTCAAAGTCCATATCATGGAACACTAGAAGCTCTTCAGGGCTATGGATTTGCATTTTCCCCTACCTTGGCATATTCGATCTTGAGTGTGCAGCAGCCAGAGTAGATGTCTGCCCCATTGAGGGAGGCTTTTGCCCTCTGTGCACTCTGCACCGAATCAAACGTGTTGGGAGTCAAGGAAAGGACATGTAGACTACAGTTCTGAGAACAGCACCTTGCGCAGACACCATAACACGTTCCGGTTATTCCGGAGCTTATTGCACAAGCCCTTGTTTACCAGTCTCTTAGTGCTATTAAAAAAACGAAGGGAAAAAAATAAAATACTAACGTGTTAATAGTCTAATCACTCATCACATACAGTATGTGCAACAAACAATTGCCATGTTCCAGACTGTAGGTTGCCTGACATGGTATGTAGAGAAAGTATGGCAACTTCAAACTCCAGAAGTCTTAGTTTCACCAAGGATTACCAGAGGGCATGCAACTGTTTCACAAAAAACGTCATTTTCAAAAATGAATTTTGCAGCAAAGGATATTCCACCATGGCCTGAACACCATTCTTACGGAAGATGACAATCCTCTGGACAGGGCCACAGTTATTGCAGACCGTGTAGAGCACATCCTGTAGACATAACAAGTAATTCACATTATCTGAAATAATATTGACGTACACAGCACAACAGAATCAACAAGTTGGGTAGAGGTGGCCAGCACGTTACCGTGGTAACGGGGTAGATTGGGTTCATGATGGTGAGAAGTAGCACATTGTTGACACTTCTAGAATCGTCCGGGTCGCCTGGCCGGGAGATCTTCTGGCTGGTGGAGTAGTTGACAAAGGCTGGGTGCCCGGAAATGTAGATCTGGTTGTCATTCGCATACGTCACAGCAGTACATGACCCATTCAGATCCTCGTACTCAACCAGGGCCTGACGCTTCTTGGGCATAACCACCACATAGCTGTAAACAAAAAGGTTATATTAATAAAGGATGCATAACAAAGTTAAGAGGACACAGTTTCTTTACTTCCACCTGGACAAAAGGAACACCTATGTGAGAATGTTGTTCATTGACTACAGCTCAGCGTTCAACAACATAGTGCCCACAAAGCTCATCACTAAGTTGAGGACCCTGGGACTAAACACCTCCCTCTGCAAGTGGATCCTGGACTTCAACGGGCCGCCCCCAGGTGGTAAGGGTAGGCAACAACACATCTGCCACACTGATCCTCAACACTGGGGCCCCCCCAGCGATCCGTGCTCAGTCCCCTCCTGTACTCCCTGTTCAACCACGACTGCGTGGCCAAGCACGACTCCAACACCCCCATTAAGTTAGCTGACGACAACAGCGGTAGGCCTGATCACCGACAACGATGAGACAGCCTATAGGGAGGAGGTCAGAGACCTGGTAGTGTGGTGCCAGGACATCAATCTCTCCCTCAATGTGAGCAAGACAAAGGAGCTGATCATGGCCTATAGGAAAAGGAGGGCCAAACAGGCCCCCATTAACATCTACAGGGCTGAAGTGGCGCGGGTCAAGAGTTAAATTCCTTGGTGTCCACATCACCAACGAACTATCATGGTCCAAACACACCAAGACAGTTGTGAAGAGGGCATGACAACACCCACCCCCCCCTCCTCAGGAGACTGAAAAGTGTTGGCATGTGTTTCCAGATCCTCCAAAAGTTCTACAGCTGCACCATCGAGAGCATCCTGAACGGTTGCGTCACAGGCTGATATGGCAACTGCTCTGCATCTGAACGTAAGGCGCTACAGTGTAGTGCGTACGGCCCAGTACATCACTGGGGCCAAGCGTCCTGACATCCAGGACCTATATACTAGGCAGTGTCAGAGGAAGGCCCAAAAAATTGTCAGACTCCAGTCACCCAAGTCATAGACTGTTCTCTCGGCAACTGCATAGCATGCGGTGCCGACGCGCCAAGTCTAGGACCAAACGGCTCCTTAACAGCTTCTACCCCCCCAGCTGAACAGTTAATCAAATGCCCACCCGGACTATTTACATTGACACCACCCTTTGTTTTTACACTGCTGCTACTCGCTGTTTATTACAAATTACCTCGACTAACCTGTACCCCCGCACATATAATAATAATAAGCCATTTAGCAGACGCTTTTATCCAAAGCGACTTAGTCATGTGTGCATACATTTTTACAAATGGGTGGTCCCGGGGATCGAACCCACTACCCTGGCGTTCCAAGTGCCATGCTCTACCAATTGAGCTACAGATGACCATATAGCCTTGTTATTGTTATGTAATTTTCTTAACTCTATTTCTTGAACTGCATTGTTGGTTAAGGGCTTGTAAGTAAGCATTTCACAGTAAAGTCTACACCTGTTGTATTCGGCGCATGTGACAAATAACATTTCATTTGATTTTGACCTGGCCTCCTCTGGAGTGCTTCTGGGTGAGCAGGCTTTTGTTTCAGCACTGCTCCAACCCACCAGATTCTAGCTGCTCATCGGGAACTTGAGCTGAATCAATTGTGTTATAGAAGGGTTAGAACAAAAGCCTGCACACACAGCAGCTCTGCAGAGGTAAAGAGAGCAATCACTGGTTTAACAGTAACCACCTATAAATGGTTGCATTGTGTTTGTGTGGAGCAACATTTTGACCATGAAATGTGTGCATTGTAAGTGAAGTAGCCTGGTCAGCTTCTGCTTGAGCCATTTCGTGAAGAAAAGAAACATGCAGATATTTTTTAGGGCAGGCAGTCACTCAATGTGCATATTCATCACCTAATAGCTCCAAACTCCTGCAGAGCCTCCACAAGGTCAGCCTCCGTAATGCCATCCACCAAGCCCCTCACATGCACAACTGGAGAGGGAAGGGTCTTATGTGGGTCATCATAGCCCTCCTGCAAAAAATAATGGATAAATTAAATTCAAACAATAAACTCATGTTTCCTGGTTAGCTCATAGCATGCTTTATAAGAATTGAGGTATCAGATGTATGTAGCTAGCTGACTAAACTACATCGTCAAATAAGTTTGATGAACTCCACCAATGGAGTTGAGCAAAGACCAGGCTTTGCGTAATTCAGCTCCGACTACGTCAACTCGTCCAAGTTCAATATTACCATGTACCCATGTCCTCTGCAGTTGCATGCGCAAAGAGTTGGTGGTTGTATTTGGTTAACGTTTATTGGAAAAGTATGGGTTTCAGCAAACAAAGGCACGCAATTGCAGAGGACATGGGTACAAGTTAAGCGTTTCATAAAGTGCATTTTTTGAAGTATTTAAATGGTTTTTATTTTACGTAAAACGTATGGATTTCGGCAAACAAAGGCACGCAACCACAGAGGATAAACATAGGTACACGGTAAGCGTTTCAAAATTATATATTTTTGAAGTGTTGACCTTGGGCGAATCGATGAAGTCAGAGCTCAATTCACAAAGCCTGCTCTCTGCTAAACTCCGTTGGTGGAGTTCATCAAAACTTCCTTCACCATGGAGCAGAGTTTAGTCAGCTATTGTGTAGCTAGCTAGAACTACAATCCATTCGATTTCCAATCTAAACTCGATTTTATTCACCTTGGCAGGAAAGATTAACATTAACTACCTACCAAAATGTCATTAAGTAGGGGTAACTATTCAGTAAAAAATGTTGGGAATATTAGTGAGGAAATGTATTTTGTTATCCCTAATATTACGACAACATGGCCTCATACGGTTATGCATATTCGAGAATATTAAAATAGACTACATAAAGTAGCAAACTAATTAGCTCGCTGGCTAGTTACCGGCTACATCAATGAACGAGTCAATAATGAATCTGTTTATTTCAAGTTAACACACCAACTCGTGTTCGTTGCCTGGCAAAACGACCCCGCTAGGCTAGAACAAAGCAATAACGTTGCGCTACCACTAACTAGTTACCATATGATTTATGGCGTGGCCTGGATTGCACCCGCCCATTCATTCACATGAAAAAAAGGCTAGTTAGCTAGACAATTGTTGGAAAAAGATAACTAGCTAGCCAGTTAGTTAACTAACTACATAGCGATATGTTTACTCCACTGACAATTTAAGTTAAACATTAAATAGTATACCCACAGGTATTCTACAAAAAAAATATTTGGTGGTTTTCTTTAACATCGTGGAACACGGGCGAGCAAGCTAGCACGAGCTAGCTAACGTTTCTGGATGCAATATATTTTTGAAACGCCGCGTCATGAGTCTGTAAGATTGTGTTATTTACAACTAAATAGTAGATTTAAATGCATGCGTTTAAATGCATGTTCTTGTTATATCACAGAAGTCACCATTAATTATTTACCGTTGCCATTCCGTCGTTGGTTTTTAGTCTTTTCGTTGCCCTGCCGCCTTCGTAATAACGGCCTGCCATAGCCATGTTGTCCCAGTTAAAAAGGTTGGTAGCGGTGACCGTGTGAAATGGACGGGAAAGGCATGAAAAAGACACACCTATGGGCCCGCCTTGAAGAGTCTGCTGCGGTTTCCAATTGGCCTAAAAGGCACGTCAATAATGTCATCATCAATTTAGGACCAGTTAAAATGCACAAAACACAAGCGTTTCTGAATATCTTCTAGTCAGAGCTCAAATCACTACTACTGTATTGATCACTTATCTATAAAAAAAAAGTAAATAAGATTAACCATCTTTATTTCTACAGTCAATACCATTTCAATTCAGGTGAGTGATCTAGGTGCTTACAGATTTTTGAGAATGGATTTTAATTAGCAAGGTTGAAAAGAGAGCCAAAGCGGAGTTCTTATTGGCCTTGTATCACAAACCCTCGAGGTGCCTTATTGCTATTATAAACGGGTTACCAATATAATTAGAGCAGTACAAATAAATGTTTTGTCATACCCATGGTATATGGCCTGATATACCATGGCTGTCAGCCAATCAGCATTCAGGGCTCGAACCACTGGTTGATGATTATTTACAAAACCCTTAGGCCTCACTCCCCCCAATCTGAGATACCTACTGCAGCCCTCATCCTCCACATACAATACCCGTTCTGCCAGTCACATTCTGTTAAAGGTCCCCAAAGCACACACATCCCTGGGTCGTTCATCTTTACAGTTTGCTGCAGCTAGCGACTGGAACGAGCTGCAAAAAACACTCAAACTGGACAGTTTTATCTCCATCGTTTCATTCATACACTCAATCATGGACACTCTTACTGACAGTTGTGGCTGCTTCACGTGATGTATTGTTGTCTCTACCTTTTCGCCTTTTGTGCTGTTGTCTGTGCCCAATAATGTTTGTACCATGCTGTGTTGCTACAATGTTGTTTTCATGTTGGGTTGCTACCTTGCTGTGTTGTCATGTGTTGCCATGCGGTTGTTGTCTTAGGTCTCTTTATGTAGTGATGTGTGTTTGGTCCAATATTTATATATTTTAAATCCCAGCCCCTGTCCCCGCAGGAGGCCTTTTGCCTTTTGGTAGGCCATCACTGTAAATAAGAATTTGTTTAACTGACTTGCCTAGTTAAATAAAGATAAAATAAATAAAAAAGGAAATAACCATGAATGAAGGTGTTGACCACATGTCAACAAGTCTTCCAAAAGTGATAAGGTGGGGCATAAACTTGAAAATGAAAACCATTTTACATGCGAAACATACCATGTCATTTCCTTTTTTAATATAAAACATATCCATGTAAGACATTTTGTAGATGTTTCAATGTTCTAAAGAATAACAAAACACTGAATGTGTTGAGATTTATTCCAAAATCTGCCCATCATAAACCAAGAAAAGCAAAACTAAAAGTACATCCGTTACAGCTCTTGAAGGCAATGCCACACTGAATATAGTAGATAACAAATAAGAACAAATACAACATTCTGGTTCACAAATCCCACTTCTGAAATTAGCTTTTTGAACTGTTTTGCTTTATTTAAAAAATGGGACATACGGGAGAGCCATTTTAGGAATGTGACATCATGTAAGGCATGCAGGGTTAGATATAAAGCTAATCCTGTAGAGTAATTACACGGCATCAGAAAAGGAAGGGGTAGACTAATCAATGTAGGGAACAAAGACAAAACAAATAGCTGCAAGGCTAAAGCCAGTTGGTTGGAGGGGGATGGAGATGAGTTTAGTCTTCAAATCAATCCTCGCCTGGGGTGGGGCTCTTTTTCTGGCTTGGAGATCTGGAACGACTGAAACAGACAGAGAGGGGTGTATATAGTACAGGGCAGACACAGCATGTCCACTCAATAGCCAGCCCGGCACCCATCTTGTCCCAGCATGTCCACTCAATAACTAGCCCAGCACTCATCTCAGAACCAAATCACAGCTCCAACCCTGCTGGCCCATAATCAGCGGTGTACTTAATTAGTACTTTCAAGTATTTTTACTTAAGTTGTTTTTTTGGGGGTATTTATATTTTTGACAACTTTTACTTCACTACATTCCTAAAGAAAATTATGTACTTTTTACTCCATACATTTTCCCTGACACCCAAAAGTACTTGTTACATTTTGAATGCTTAGCAGGACAGGAAAATGGTCTAATTCACACACTTATCAAGAGAACATCCCTGGTCATCCCTACTGCCTCTGATTTGGCAGACTCACTAAACACATGCTTTGTTTGTAAATTATGTCTGAGTGTTGGAGCGTGCCCCTGGCTATCCAAGTCATTTTCTATTAAGGTATCTTTACTTTTACTCAAGTATGACAATTGGGTACTTTTTCCACCACTGCCCATAATGCACTCTGTCCCACTACAACCAGTTTACCTTGGTCAGGACACTTTATAAATACAACACATTACAGCTACATTGGATATCACCAACTTCCACGAATGATATAACATGTAGGGAGGGGAACCCTAATTTTGCATAATTAAATCAACAAGTGAAAGTTCCAGAGGTCAAGGAAATGGAGGAGCTGGCTGTTGAGAGACTGGGATATTTTAAAGGGGGTTTGAGGTGATAAAACCATCCCTTGCATTTTCACACAATAAAACAAAAGACCAGGGTAGGAGCTGAACTTTGCAAATGGCACCCAAAACCCTGAAAAAACCCTGACCAAATAAATGACAAAATACTTGCCTTTTGCAAGCCCACATCTTTAGAATCCTACCTTAATATGGTAAACTATTACCTATGTACAGAAACTTATTTAAAACCCAAGGGAACAGCGCAAACATTCAAAAAGGTTTACCTAATATAAAGAATCAGGGCAAGCCACCATCAAGGTATGTTATTTTTCAGAAGTAAATCAGCTACATTCCCCCTAAAAAAATCCTACACTGTATCACTACACCCAGGATTATATGTAATGTATTCCAAAGATAATATTTAACACTCATACACCCACCCACAGACACACACATACACCTGTGGATTCTGACAGTGCATGCTCTGTTTAGTTGAATGTTAGCGTACAGTATGTTAGGGAGTATCAGACTATACGTCTGCGTTCTGATCATGAATGACATTGACTCTTGGGTTTTGGTTACCTTTGGAGACAGTGGCAGAAACAACATGTACAGAGAAGCGACGGATGCTAGAACTCGAAGACACACTCGGAGGGTCTTGAAGTCTGATCTCTCGTCAGCTCTCCTTTCTCACCCTCTCAGAAGCTAAGCAAGAGGCCGGGCTCTGTAGGGAGGGGGCCTTAACTGGTCGACTGAACTCGGCTCAGCGTTCAGGTCTGTGGTGCGTGGGTTCTGGGAGGGAGTGGGGTGGGTGGAACAACTGTGTGTGCGCGCGTAGGATGGATGTGTCTCGTCAGAACGTGCGTTGGACGACCTCTTTAACCAGCGTGGCGCAGGCTGATTTCTGGTCAGCCCTTTTCACCCTCCGGGAGGATGTTAACACAGCAAGGATGACCCTGGTCAGTGCTTGTGCAGTCAGTCGACTCCCCACACTCTCTCTTTTAAAAAAGGCCTGCTGCGATTGGTCCCTGGAGTCTGATCCCGACAGATTTCTCTTTTGGGTTTTTGAGGTTCTCTCGCCCTCTGAAGCTAATCAAATTGAGGCTGGATCTGAGGGAGAAGAGAAAAGAGAAGAGCCCCACTCCCCCCAGCCGTCACCCAAACAGCCCCTCTGTCTCCGAGTATAGGCTCATCTGCTCTGTGTGCGACTCTCTGAAGCTAATCAAGGTCTGGCCAGGTCATTCTAGGAGAGGGACCTCCAAGAGAAAAGAACATTAAAATCAGGTATTTGTAAAATATAAAGAGGGGGGTTTGGGGTGGGGCAGTGTTCCTCACTCTAGCTTGGGGTGCGTTAAGAGTCCCTGACTATTTTTTCTCTCCCCCTCCTTGGCCCCATCTCCAGCAGCAGCCATCTCTCTGATGAGTTGTCGCTCTGTGCGTTCTGGAAGGTCGACTCAGCAGACTTCGGGTGGAGGCTGGTCTGAGGTTGAGGGGGCAGCTACCCACGACTTACCTGATCACACCTTGCCCTGTCTAACAGATAGCAGTATACCTAAACTTAAACTGAGTCAATGTGTGGACTGTCATCTCTGACATTTTTTGATTTTATGATTAAAAGAGGTGGGTGGGGGTGGGGGTGGGGGTGGGGGGGAGCTTCCAGCACATTTGCAAAACAATATTCAAAATCGACCAAATTAAGTATAATTAGCAGTATTGTACAATATGGGCTACAAGACAGACGATCGTTTTAAGTCATGGCATTTACACAGTGCAGTAGCAGCTGTGAAGGTATGGCTTGACGAGGCAGCGAGCTTACCTATTCCTCTTATGGCTGGGAGAGCGGGATCTGGAGCGAGAGCGGGACGCCGAGCGCCCTCTGGCCCGGGACCCTGACCGAGAACGGGAACGACTGCAACACAATAAACATGGGAGCAAAGACGCAGGAACACCAACTCCAGATGGGATCAAGAGACAGGACAGCTTTCAAGAGGAAATTATTGTGCAACTGTTATACGAAAGTGGCTTACCTCCTGGACTTGGACTGCGCAGGGGAGCCGGACCTAATATGGATGGGTGAAGTGTTTTAAGTGTTTAAAGAAAATGACCTGTTTTGAAGCCAACAGATAAATTAAATGAAAACAATTAAATTAATACATTTGCAGGAACAACAGGTTTGCTCAGAATGCAAATGTAGACTATACTTCCTATGAAACCAATAAGAAAAAAATGCAATGTCATCAGCATGCAAAATTAACCGTAGACTTACCTCTTCCTACGTTTGGGATAAGATGGGGAGCGGTGCCTGCTGCTGTGTTGTAGGAGAGAGACCAGTATCAGCACAGGGAGAGGTTTGAATGAGAGTAGCAAAGCAGGGGGTAGGAGGAGAAACTCGGACTTACCGGTTATTGCTGCGGGAGCGGGATCGATAGCGGCTGCCACGTGACCTGGAGCCGGAACGAGACCGGGAGCGAGATCTGGAATACAAGAAACAGGCTTTGATGTCTCTAATACAGCGTTTTTCTGTGAAAGGTGGGTTGCGAGTTATGAGAATACATCTATAAACACCCATTATTTCTACTTAATTTGGATCGGAGGACGATTTGGGTCACGGGAAGACAGTCAATTTCTAATTTGGGGCTCGAGCTGAAAAAGTTTAAGAACCCCTGCTCTAATATATAACCCACAGTAGTGAAACAAAGAGGACGGCATTGCCCCTCAGCAGTAGAGACGAATCCAACCAGGTCAGCATATTTTGTCTGTGCTTAATAGTTTCTCGATAACATAGTGACATTTTTCTCAAACCTAGGGATACTGTGATGTAATAAGAACAATGTTGCATAAGGGGAAAACCATAATCTGCATTATGCTGAATTATGACTGCTAATCGCAGTATATCAAAGGCAGCCAGTAGACATTGGGCAAGAAGAATACCTGCTCCGACGACCTCCTCCTCCCCTCTTGCTGAAACGGTAGCAGTCGTAGGCATAGTGGCCCCTGTCCCCACACTGGTAGCAGCGATCTTGAGGGTCAAAGTGGCGGCGGCTGGGGCGGCCATGTTTGGTCTTCCGTGACATGCCAGTGGACAGCTCCACACGGATCCGAGAGCCGCACAGCACCCTGAGGTAGGGAGAGAGGGCAGAATTTAGTGATAATAGGGTAAGAAAGAAAACATAATGTAATACTGGGCAACATCTGCAAGATTATGGCCTGAATTACAACAATTAATATCCCAAAACTGAAAACACACCCCTTCAACAAAAATATCTATAAACTGAAGCGAAAACATTATGGGCTGTGAAATGTGCAGATCAATATAAAGTTACTCACTTTCCATCCATGCCTTTAACTGCATCCTCTGCGTCACGGGCATCCTCATACTCCACAAAGGCGAAACCTGGGGGGTTCCTGGCCACCCAAACGCTGCGTAAAGGTCCATAGTAACTGAACGCCCGCTCTAGCTCACCCTTGGCAGCACCGTTGCCCAAGTCGCCAACATAGACCTTGCAATCAGTGTTACGAGAAGAGCTGCGAGAAGACGAGTGATATGACATCTTCCCACCTGAGGAAAGATGGAGAAACTGTCAACATCCACAATGAACCAGTTAATTAGCTAAAGTTAGTTAAAAAGTAAACATAGGAAAATTGAGCTGTGCTTGAGAGCATGAAGCTAGTTAGCTAGCTACTAATATAAATAACATAGTTAGCTAACATTAGCTATAAATACAAGCTACCGGGTGCGTTTCACAAGGTAGATAACAGCTGGGATAGCAAGCAAGAAAACAACTAGCTAGCCAGGGGTGTATTCATTACGGAAACCGTTTACCGTTTAAGAACCAAACGGAAGCTAACAGAGCAAAACAAGAGTTTCTATTGGACAAATTCGGTAGGTCCCTCCCCGTTTCGTTCAGTTTGCTCTCGTTTAAGAAACGTTTTGCAACGGAAACGGCGTAATGAATACACCCCAGCTCTGCGCTTGCCGTTTTAATACCCTGTTATCTCTGACAATGTTTCTTCCTTATTATACTGTGTAGCTAACAATTTTATCGCTAGTGACATACTCAATAAATTAACCAGAGACGATATAGCTAGCTAGCAAGATAACGTTGTTTCTATCTAGCTTCCTTATAAAACTAGCTAGCTACGCTAGATATCAAGTAAACAATGGCGTCCGCGCGCTTACCTTTATCCCCACAGTTCCGCGATTTATTTATCAGTCTCCGCTCAATTTACAGAAATAAAACATGGGCGAAACGTCTTAAATTATTTCTTATTTTGATGACTTATTTTACAGGATTTCAAATTCTTCACTAGCCAACATACCTATTCGCTGTCAGACTACCCGTGCAATAATGCACTTGCGCAGTAATGTGCCCCACTACAGTGAGGTCATGTGGTGTTTTTCACATTGGTTATGATGGCCTTGGCCTTTGGCAAACTGGGGGCAAGAGGACGGTCAATCTGCCATACAGGTTTGAGGGAAGTCTTGATTTTATACCTAAAAATGTTCCATATATATATATATATATTTGTATTCTTTTTGAGATTGCGATATACTGAATACAAATATAAACGCAACATGTAAAGTGTTCCATGAGCTGTAATAAAAGATCCCAGAAATATTCCATAGCACAAAAAGCTTATTTCTCTCTACTTTTGCTCACAAATTTGTTTACATCCCTGTTAATGAGCATTTCTCCTTTGCCAAGATAATCTATCCACCTGACAGGTGTGGCGTATCAAAAAGCTAATTAAACAGCATGATCATTACACAGGTGCACCTTGTGCTGGGGACAGTAAAAGGCCACTCTAAAATGTGCAGTTTTGTCACACAACACAATGCCACAGATGTCTCAAGTTTTGAGGGAGTGTGCAATTTACATGCTGACTGGAATGTCCACCAGAGCTGTTGCCAGAGATTTTAATGTTAATTTCTCTACCATAAACTGCCTCCAATGTCGTTTTGGAGAATTTGGCAGTATGTCCAACTGGCTTTACAACTGCAGACCACGTGTAACCACGCTAGCCCAGGACCTACACATCCGGCTTCTTCACCTGTCTGAGACTAGCCACCCGGACAGCTGATGAAACTGTGGGTTTGAACAACTGAAGAATTTCTGCACAAACTGTCAGAAACCGTCTCAGGGAAACTCATCTGCATAGTCGTTGTTCTCACCAGGATTTTGACCTGACTGCAACTTGGCATCATAACCGACTTCAGTGGGTAAATGCTCACTTTCGATGGCCACTGGCACACTGGAGAAGTGTGCTCTTCACGGGATTAATCCCGGTTTCAACTGTACTGGGCAGATGGCAGACAGCGTGTATGGCGTCGTGTGGGCGAGCGGTTTGCTGATGTCAACGTTGTGAACAGCGTGCCCCATTGTGGCGGTGGGGTTATGGTATGGGCAGGCCTAAGCGACAGACAACGAACACAAGTGCATTTTATCGATGGCAATTTGAATGAACAGAGATACTGTGACGAGATCCTGAGGCCCATTGTCGTGCCATTCATCCGCCGCCATCACCTCATGTTTCAGCATGATAATGCATGGCCCCATGTCGCAAGGATTTGTACACAATTCCAAATGGTGGTCACACCAGATACTGACTGGTTTTCTGATCCATGCCCCTACCTTAAAAAAAAAAAGGTATCTGTGACCAACAGATGCATATCTGTATTCCCAGTCATGTGAAATCCATAGATTAGGGCTTAATGAATTTATTTCAATTGACTGATTTCCTTATATGAACTGTAACTCAGTAAAATCTTAGAAATTGTTGCATGTTGCGTTTATATCTTTGTTCAGTGTATAAGGAGAGAAAGTCTTGAACGGCAGCCTACTCATGTAATTTAAGTTGTTTTCAATGTCGTCTGTCACTTGTGTTCAAGTTGTCATGCAAAAAATTATTACACAGACACAGTAAGCGTTGAAAATAAATAAACTATATTAAATATGGTCAACTTGAGTTGATTACATAGTTGTTTTTTTCAGAACACATTACACCTCATGCCATAGGTTCTCCAAAACAAGTTTCATTTTTTTTCATCCTTTGTTTTTCCTTTCATAAAAAAATTAAATATAATTTTCAAATAATTTATTACAGTATTGAATAAATGTAAATATCACATATCTTCTTTAAGTCAGTCACTATTCCATACAAATGTCAGGCAGAGAGAAAGGTTCACAGATAAAACTGCACAAAGGACACATTGAAGAGCAAGACCTGGAGTGGGTCACCCCAATACAGAAAGATGAGGGGCACGAACACAGACACAGAAATATCATACTCCAACAAACTGACAACCAACTGATCAAAGACGTTCAGACATAGACAGGAAAAGTCAAGCTTTCTTTTCACAGCTTTTATAGGTAGTGAATAAATAAGTAGACTGTAGACACGTAATCAAAAAATGACAATTCACCTGCTGCTAGGCCAAGTCGACATTGCTCAGTTTGTTGCAAGCATCAGCAGACCACGCAAGCAGCCACACAGGACAAGAAGAGCAACTGTTTTGGGATAACCCGATCCAAATGTAAACCTAGACGTCCAAAACATACCACGCTAACACACAAAGGGTTCAAGCATTTGCACATAGGATGACATTTACAGCACACACACAAAACATCTGGGAGTGATATCTAATCTACAGCAATGGCAAAAGCCAGATAGTTAACTAGAAGTCATCAAAACACTGAACATTGTAGACAGTTCTATTCAGGGAAAGGCATATCATAACCAAACCAACGACCACTGTAAATGGCCTGTAAATGTAATCCTATATATCACAACCCTGAACAAGTTGACAAGATACTCGCAATGTCCATGACAAATTTGTACGTAAACATGCTAATCTCACTTGATAGTCTTCAAGTGAATTAAATAAATATATGTTGGTTGGCAGAGGGCGCAACAAACACTGAGTTGACTGCTCATCAAGATGAAAGCAAATAAGATTCCGGTTTATATTGCACCTTGCAACTACTCTCTTTGAAGCATTGTAACGGTTCAAATGGTTTGCTTCAAGGAGCTGTTGAACAATAAAATATAATTAATAAATATAAATAATTTAAATAATCTGGGCAACAGCAATGTACATGTAGGCTACAAAAACATATACACAGTGATTTAGTAGGAGATCAATTAGACATCAGCTAGTGCTACATCAAATGAACAGTTCAAGTGGAAATTTGTCTTCAAATTGGACAATTAGAGAAATATCAAAATGTCTCTTTATTACCTGCCTAAACCATTGGCCCTATATCTATGGTGCTTCCACCATTAACAATATAATTTGAAAAATAGAAAAACGTCACTTCTGGATTTTATTTGAAGAAGAGATAAAAAGTTGCTTTTCAAAAGTTGACAAAGACTGACAGTGGGGAAACACTGAGGAGGGCCAAGGTAACTGAAATCTTTGTTGATCTTATGTATGTTATACAAGCAACAATAACCATATTTATACATGACTATTCTCAAGTGTGCCTTTACTATTTGAATCAATAAATCTGTAGTTTTGAGGGGTTCAATTTGTTTACTCAGTTTATTTCCAAAATGTCATTACTCTTTAATCCACTTTTTGCATTTGTAATATTTAAATGTTATGAATTCTCACTGGTTGTACTGATTGACAACTCTACAGTTCAACTAGAGTTCAACTATCCTGAACTCTAAAATAAGTGGGGAAAACTCCCATATGATATAACATCTGTCTCTAGCATTGTGCAGCATGTTGACTCAGAGCCTCACTGCTGTGTTCTACTATCTCCATATCCACCTCAGAACACCTGGCAATACTGAGATAAACACACCTCCATTTTGTGTCAGCCTTGTTGTCTTCTGTTATTCTACATGTTTTCTTAGCGACTCAGTAAGTCCGGTGATTGAACCACATGTAAGGACCATGGACAGCCTTGTAACAGTTCACTACCCCTCCCCATCTCCCACTATCTTATTAATTGCACTTTCATCTCATTGAGATTGGGGCAGGAGTAACAATATATTATATAGTAGAGTCAAATCCAGAGTAAATACAGTATCCCTAAGTGGATCTTTCAAGAATATGTTATTTCAGTTTGTATGTAATCATATATTACCTCTGCCACTCTTCTTAACTAAGTAGTAGAGATTGCTTACTGGTTCCACATATTGCACACTAATCAATTTGGTTTCTGATGCCCGCTCAAAGCATACACAAGACAAGTAACATTTTACTACATATTAAATACTCGACTTTAAGGCATTAAATGGGTATGATGCAGAATGACTGTAGTGAAGATCAGTAGTTACTCATAACAGTCTGTACCTGATGAGAACATAATGAGAACTCACGGTTTGAAATGTATTCTCTCCCAGTTTCACTGTTACGCAAACGGGGAGGTTTGGATTTCAAAAGGTAAGAAACCAGAAGAATAGGAGCATTTGAACCAACACTGTTGGACAAGTTGATGTACTGTAAGCCTCACTCCAAAATAAGATAACTTATATGCAATGTTCTTAAGTACTGATGGTGGCCCAGTGTTGCTGTATTTTGGGACAATTAGCTGGGGTTGGGTTGAGCTGATCTCAGACCAGCCTTTACTGTAAACAGGTGAGAAGCAGAGGAAGTCTGCATGCTCTTCACAGGTCCGGCTGCAGTCTGGACCTCCTGCTTTATGTGCACCATTCTCCCATGAAATACATAAACACTGTATTCTCTTGTCTCCACCCATGCATTATTTATTTTTTGTCCATGCCGGTGCCGTACTGTCACTATTATTCTGTCATGTCATGCATCTCTACCCACTATTCCACAGCAAAGGGTTACAGCCCTCCACACCTAAAAATTGTTCTGCTATAGTATCACAAGTATCACAAACAAACCACATGTTTCTTTCTTCACAAATATTGACAGATTTCAATTGAATGAACAACAATATAAACATTTCGGTACAGAACTCTCTTGGTCCTGAAGTCTTACACAGGTTGCCAATATCCTCACATATGATCTCTTTTGGACCAAACAAATGCTACCCTCAACCTCACCACCCCTCTCGGCTTTAACCTTTACATCCACCAAAGTACAATGAATAGTTACTGTCCACTGAGCAAGCGTGGAGCCAAAGGGATACAGTATATTTGTAGATGTAAAGTTTTGACTTTATACCTGTATTCATGTAAAGGATTGTTTTTGAAAAGTATACGTTAGATAGCGATACACTCTCTTGTAGTATCATATTCTAGGAGATGAATGTGTAGTTTTGTGCTGTGCTTCAGTGGATAGTAACTCACCCTTAGACAGTAACATCAAATAATATTCACACCATCAATGTGCCTGCATTGCTAAATCATAATTCCACTCTCATGGCGGTTGCAAAAGGGCATAAAAATGTACAACGTCTCAAACATGATGGTGATGGAGGACTCTACTGTCTGCTGAAGTGGAATGCAGATCTATGCTCTCCACTGTAATATCTGAAGTCCAGTGAGACGTGAACAGTAAGAGCCTCAAGAGCTGGATGTGAGACTTTCTTTATTCAGAGTGGTTTCTCCAGAAACTCAGTCTTCCCTTCATTCAAGTCCACAGATGAGGAGGCAAATTTAGATTGAATCCCTCTGGATTGCTCTATGTTTAAGTTCGATGGATGGGATTGTGGTTATGAGAAAGGATGATGTGTCGTCTCGGAGCCATAACTTACACAAGCTACCTGCAAAAGTCATTTTCCTATCAAGTCGGAGAGTGATAACTAGTTTCTGAACCCCATGCATTATATCTGTTCCTATTGGCCACCCCATCCCACCCTATCTGTAGAGAAGTCCCTCTAATAAATACATCTACACTCCTATGGTATATAAACATGTATTTACACCAACACAGCATTGAGAGCTTGTTTCAATGTCACGTGGAATTCCCACCTCCCCCTCTATAGCAACCACAACTGCAACTCGGGGCTTTCAGTTTTGTTGTTGTTTTACTCAGTATCTCCCGTTGCTAAATGTAAACATTCTACTCATTGATCAACCATTTTCATGGTGCTGTCATAGCGACTGAAGATGGACCCATTACACTACTACGCAGTGGTGTAAAGTAACTAAGTACAAATACTTTCAAGTACTACTTAAGTAGTTTTTGGGGTATCTGTACATTACTTTACTGTTTATATTTTGGACAACTTTTACTTGTATTCTACAACATTCCTAAAGAAAATATGTACTTTTTACTCCCATACATTTTCCCTGACACCCAAAAGTACATTTCGAATGCTCAGGCAGGACAGCAATATGGTCCAATTCACGCACCTATCAATATAACGCATTGTCATCCCTACTGGCTCTGATCTGGCAGATTCACTAAACACAAATACTGCGTTTGTAAATGATGTCTGAGTTTTGGAGTGTGCCCCTGGCTGTCCATAAATGAAGAAAAAAAACAAGAAAATTGTGTGGTCTGGTTTGCTTAATATACGTAATTTGATGTATAGCATTTACTTTTACTTTTTACTTTTACTCAAGTCTGACAATTGAGTACATTTTGCACCACTGTACTTAAGTACATTTAAAACCAGTAGCATTTTACTGGGTGACTTTTACTTTTATATTTTCTATTAAGGTATCTTTACTTTTACTTACGTATGATAATTGAGTACTTTTTCCACCACTGCTACTACTTGTGTGGATTCTGTCTTTGAAAAGGAACCCCCAGTGAAAGGGAGGAGGGGTGCTGCTTTAAGGCCACACAGACATGGATTGAGTCGAGTGGATTGAGTCTGGTTCGCCTCCCCTGCATCGGTGATGGAGCTATGGCCTTCCCTGCAAAACCCATGGCACTCTACCCTGCTTCAATTAAAGCAGTCTAGATGGACCCAAAACCATGTTATGCAGCCAGCTGGAATGAATAGAATGCCACTGTAACATTTCGTTTCTACACACCCTCTGTCACTTTCTCTTTCTCTCTTTCACTCTCCCTCTTTTCCGACATGCTGGTTTACATTCTGAACATTCTTCCTTTGAAATCTCTCCTGTCTTACTTACTACATCACTTCCTTGACCAATACTTTCTTTTCTCTCCTTCTCTTCCTCATTTGTCCAGTGAGTGTGTATAACATTTGAGTGTGCAATAGGAGGTTGATGTTAATTGGGTGTCATCCAGGCTCCAGGCCATGCACAACCTGTGTGGTGCCCTTGTTACAGTACTGTATGCATTTGTTTGCGCATGCATGTAGTTATATGTGTGTATATCAGGTATGTCTACAGATCCGTTAGGTATTAGTGATCCAGTGACAATGACCAGGTCCCAACCTTTGGCCTGGGCCTTGTCCTGTAGTAGGTGTG